>NC_087351.1:3465251-3768282 GCF_030014295.1 Loxodonta africana
TCGAATCGATTAGACGTGATTCCTCTCATTTCGACTCCATTCGGCTCTATTCAGCTGTATTCGAGTCTACCCTATTCTACACTAGCCTACTCTATCGTACTCTAGTCTACTCTTCTCTATTTTCTTTCTTCTTCCTATTCTGTTCTGTTCTATTCTACTCTATTCTACCCTACCCTATGCTACCCAACTCTACTCTATTCTAATCCATTTGATTGGATTGGATTCAACCCATTTGGACACGGTTCAGCTCAGTTTGGCTCTATTTAGCTCTGTTCGAATCTATTCTACTCTACTCTGTTTCCCTCTACGCTACTCTAGCCTACTGTTTTCTGTATTCGTTCTGTATTGTTCTGTTCTCTTCTATTCTCTTCTGTTTTATTCTATGCTACTCTACTCTATTCCACCCTGCCATACCCGAACCTCCCCTACTCTAATCTGTTCAATTCGATTCCATGAATTTGGACACGATTCAGGTCGAATTGGTTCGATTCATGTCCATTCGGCTCCATTTGGCTCGAAGAGTGTCGATTCAACTGGATTCGGCTCAATTCGGCTCCATTAGGCTCGATTTACTGGATTTGGCTCAATTCAGCTCGATTCGGCCCTCTTCGGCCCTCTTCAGCACCATTCGGCTCTATTCGGCTCTTTTCTACTCCTTTCGACTCCATTCGATTGCGTTGCACAGCATTCTACTCCACTCAACACTATTTTACTCTACCCTACCCTAATTGACTGGAATTGGTTCGAGGGGATTCAACGCGATTTGCCTTGTTTCTTCTCCATTTGGCTCGCTTAGACTCTATTCGACTCTGTTCTACTCTACACTATTCTGCTCTGCTCTAACCTTTTGGACTCGATTCTCTTGTATTCTTTTTATTCTCTTTTACTGTGTTCAATCCTCTTCTACTCTATTTTAACCAACCCTACTCTAATCTATTCCACTGGATTCGATTCCACGCATTTCGATGCGATTCGGCTCCAATCGGCTCCGTTGCACTCCATTCATCCCTCTTGGGCTCTAATCGGTTCGATTCAGTTCTAATCGGCTCCATTTCGCCCTGGTCAGTTCTATTCAGCTTGAATAGGCTCTATTCAACTCTATGTGGCTCTATGAGTCTACTCAACTCTATTATCTCTTTTCAACTCCATTCTACTCCATCCGACTGTATTCTTCTCTAGTCTATTGTCTTGTACTCTACCCTTCTCTAGTCTATTCTAATCGATTCGATTGGATTGGACTTGAGTGGATGGGATTCAATGCAATTCAACGGGATTCGACGCGATCCAGCATGATTCCGCGGGATTCGGCGCCATTCATCTTGATTTCTATCACGTTGGGTCTTTTGGGCTCTATTTTGCTCTAGTCGGCAATATTCAACTCTATTCTTCTAGACTCTGCACTACTCGACCCTATTCTATTCTTTCAGTTCTCTTCTATCCTGTTCTGTTCTACTGCATTTTGGTCTATCCTACCCTACTCTAACTTAGCCTACTGTAATCTGTTCTATTCTAGTCAACAGACTTGAACGGGATTCGACCTGATTCAGGTCCTATCGGCTCGAATCAGCTCCTTTTTGTGCGAATTCAACTCGATTCGGTTGGACTTGGCCCTTTTCCTCTCTATTCGGCTCTTTTCGGCAGGATTTGACTCGATTTGACTCTAGTCTACTCTTCTCTATTCTTTCTGGTCTATTCTAATCTATTCTCTTCTACCCTACCCTACCCTCATCTTACCCGCCCTACACTAAACTATTGGATTGGATTCGACACTTTTCAACGCGATTCGACATGATTCTTCTCGAGTCACCTCGAATTTGGTGGATTCGGCTGCATTCAGCTCTCTTTGGCTCTATTCAACTCTATTGGACTCTATTCTACTGTACTCGTCTCTACTTCATTCTATTCGATTCTTTCTCTTGTGTTCTGTTCTAGTCTAACCCCTCCTACTCTACCCTCCTCTACTCTAATCGATTCGATTCCATTCAATGCCTTTCAAGGCGATTCCATGGGATTAGGCTTGAATTGGCTTGATTTAGCTCGATTTGGCTTGAATCGGGTCAATTTGGCTCGATTCTGCTCGATTCAGCATCATTAGGCTCGATCCAAACTTATCCGGCCCTGTTCAGCTCTATTCAACTCTTTTCTACTTTATTCGTCTCTATTTGGCTCCATTCGACTCCATTCCACACCATTCTACTCTGTTCGACTCCATTCTACACTAGTCTATTCTCTTCTCCCCCACCCTACTCTAATCTATTCGATTCATTGAGATTTGTCTCATTTCCTCTCCATTCGACTCGATTCAGCTCGAATTGGATCTATTCATCTCTATTCTGCACTACTCGACTCTGACTATTCTACTCTACTCCACTCTACTCCATTCTACTCTTTGTATTCTCTTCTCTTCTACTCTATGCTTCTCTAGTCTATTCCTCTGTGCCCTACCCTATTGAATCCCAGCCTGACCTACGCTACTCTAAGCTGTTCTATTGAATTCGATTGCATTCGATTCGACCCGATTTGACACAATTGGACGGGATTCGGTGAGATTTCATGAGATTCAATGGGTTTTGGTGGGATTGGATGGACTTCGACGAGATTCGATGCAGTAGGATGCGATTAGGTGCGATTTGCCTCGATCTAGCTTGGCTCATTTTCTTGGTCTCTATTTGGCTCATTCCAGCTCCATTCGGCTCCATTCAGCTCGAATCTGGTCGATTGGACTTGATTGGGCTCGATTGGGCTCGACTCAGCCCTAGATGTCCCTATTCGGTGCTATTCCGCTCTATTCAACTCTTTTCTAGTCTATTCATCTCGGTTTGACTGCATTTGACTCCATTCCACACCATTCTACGCTCTTCTATTCGACAGAACCCTATCCCGCCCTAGTCTTTCCTCATCTAGTCTCTTCTTTTCGATTCTGTTGTATTGGATTCTCGTTTTCTCTTTTCTCTATTCCATCCGATGCTACTCTACCATACCCTACACGAAACTAAGCTATCCTGACTTATCCTCTTCTATTCTATTGGATTCTGTTTTCTCTGTTCTACCGTATGCTACCCTACCATATGACACCCTACTGTACCATACCCTACTCCATAGGGGTACTCAAGAAGGGTGCTAGTTTGGAAAAGGGACTACCTCAGGCAAGGGGACTAGTTCAGGCTACTAGTTAGGGCCACTGTACTAGTTAAGAGTACTAGTTAATGGACGGGTACTAGTTAAGGCTACTAGGAAGGCAAGGTATAAGTGAAGGCTACGACTTCAGGCAAGAGTATTAGTTTAGGCTACTAGTTGATGCAAGGGTACAAGTTCATACTACTAGTTAAGGCCAGGGTACTACTTAAGACTACTAGTTAATGCCAGGTTACTAGTTGAGGCAAGGGTACTAGTGAAGGCCAGGGTACTAGCTAAGGCTGGGCTACTAGTCCATGTAAGGCTACTACTTCAGGGTACTAGTTAAGGTTTGGCTACTAGTTAAGAGGACTAGTAAGGCAAGGGTAGATGTTAAGATTGTTCCTTAAGGCAAGGTGACTAGTTAAGGGTACTAGTTACCACAAGGCTTTTAGTTCAGAATACTAATTAGGGCCACTGTACTAGTTAAGAGTACTAGTTAAGCCTACTAGTAAGGCAAGGAACGAGTTAAGGCCACTACTTCAGGCAAGAGTACTAGTTAAGTCTACAAGTCGATGCAAGGGTACATGTTAATACTCCTGGCTAAGTCCAGGGTGCTGGTTAAGGCAACTGGTTAAGGCAAGGGTAGTAGTTATGGGTACTGATAAGGCCAGGGTACTAATTCAGACTACTAGTGAATGCGAGGGTACTAGTTAAGGGTACTACTTAAGGCTGCCAGTGAAGGCCAGGGTCTTAGTTAAGGCCACTGGAGAAGGCCAGGGTACTAGTGAAGGCAAGGCTACTAGTTAAGGGTACTAGTTAAGAGAAGGCTACTAGTTCAGGATACGAGTTAGGGGCACTGTACTAGTTAAGAGTACTAGCTAAGGCACGAGTACTAGTTCAGGCCACTACTTAAGACAAGAGTACTAGTTAAGGCTACTCTTTGATGCAAGTTTACAAGTTGAGACTTCGAGTTAAGGCCAAGGTCCTACTTAAGGCAACTGGTTAAGGCAAGGCTACTAGTTAAGGCAAGGCTACTAGTTCGGGGTAGTAGTTAAGGCTTGGCTACTAGTTAAGGGTACTAGGAAGGCAAGGGCAGACGTTAAGACTATTACTTAAAGCAAGGCTACTAGTTCAGGGTACTAATTCAGACAAGGCTACTAGTTCAGGCTGCTCGTTCTGGCCGCTGTACTAGTTAAGAGTACTAGTTAAGGATACTAGTTAAGGCAAGGTACAAGTGAAGGCTACTACTTAAGGCAAGACGACTAGTTTAGGCTACCAGTGGATTCAAGGGTACAAGTGAATACTACTAGTTAAGACCAGGGTACCAGTTAAGGCAGCTGGTTAAGGCCAGGGTAGGACTTATGGGGACTGAGAAGGCCAGGTACTACTTAAGACTACTAGTTAATGCGAGGGTACTAGTTAAGGGTACTAGTTGAGGCAAGGATACGAGTGAAGGCCAGGGTACTAGTTAAGGCTACTGGTGAAGGCCAGAGTCCTAGTTAAGGCAGGGCTACTAGTTCAGGGTACTAGTAAGGCAAGGGTAGACATTAAGACTTACTTAAGGCAAGGCTACTAGTTAAGGGCAGTAGTTCAGACAAGGCTACTAGTTCAGGATACTAGTTAAGGCAAGGGGAGTAGTTCAGATTCAGAATTTAGGGTACTTGTCAGGGCAAGGGTACTCTTCAAGGCTACTTGTCTAGCCTACTGATCTATACCACTAGTCTGACTAGTCCAGCTGTCTTGTCTAGGCTACTACTCTAGACTTCTCTTGTCTACTCTACTCTAGTCTACTTTCGTCTACCCTAGTCTACCCTATCCAAAACCACCCTACCCTAACCTTTTCGAATCTATTCAATTGCATTCGATTCAAAGCATTTCAATGGGATTGGACGCGATGATGCTTGAATCGGCTCATTCGGCACCATCAGCTCGATTCAGCTCCATTTGGCTTGAATCGCTTCGATTCAGCTTGTTTCAACTCAATTCGACTTGGTTCAGCCTTATTCGGCTCGATTCGACTCTTTTCTACTCTAGTTTTCTCTATGCAACTCCATTCGACTCGATTCTACTCTATTCTGTTCTACCCTACCCTACTCTAATCTATTCTAATGGATTCGATTGGACGCTATTCGACGCGATTCATCACGTTTTGTTTCCATTGGGCTCGATTCGGCTAGAATTGGCTCTATTCAGCTCTATTCTGCACTATTTCACTCTATTCGACTCTACTCTTCTCTACTTTACTCTTCTCTGCTCTACCGTACTGTGCTATCTTCTGTTCCTTCTATTATGTACTGTTCTAGTCTATTCTGTTCTACCCTCCCAGCCGCTCCCCTCCCCTTCTCTAATCTTTGATTCTGTTCGAGTCATCGCATTTTCACGCCATTCCACCCGATTAGGCTTGAATCAGATCAATTCGCTTCGACTCGGTTCGATTGGGCTCCATTTTGCTCCATTCAGCTCCAATGGCATCGATTCTGCTGGATTCTGCTCGATTAGGCCTTCTTTGGCCCTATTCGGCCCAACTATGCTCTATTCGACTCTTTTCTACTCTATTCGTCTCGAGTCGGCTCCGTTCTAATCCATTCCACACCATTCTGCACTATTCTCCTCCATTCTCGTCTACCCTTCCCTACCCTAATCTATTCGAATGGATTCGATTGGACCCGATTCGAAGCGATTCAACGCGATTCATCTTGTTTTGTCTCCATTCGCCTCAATTCGGCTATGTTCTGCACTATCTGACTCTTTTCTACTCTATTCTATTCTGCTGGATTCTTTCTCTTCTGTTCTGTTCTCTCCTATTCTGTTGGACTCTGTTCTATCCTACCCTACCCAACCCTACTGCACCCCACCCAAACCCACCCTACTTGAATCTATTTGATTCAATTCGATTCACTTCGACGCGATTGGACAGGATTCGACGGGATTCGACAAGGTCCGAAGGCATTTGACGGGATTCAAAGAGATTAGACGAGATTCCATACGATTCGACGTGATTCAGCAGAATTCTAGGAGATTGGACGCAATTCGAAGTTATTGGACGTGATGGGGCGTGATTCGTCGTGATTCGACGACATTCGATGCAATCCGATGCGATACGAAGCGATTCGACCCGGTCCGACACAAAACGACGTGATTCGACGCTATTCAGTGACAGTCGGCGTGATTCTGCTTGATTCAGCTCGATTAGGTGCGAATCGGCTCTCTATGGCTCCTTTACGTCTCTATTCGGCTCCATTCAGCTCTGTTTTCTCTATTCGTCTCTATTTGGCCTATTCGGCTCTATTCGACTCTATTCGAGTCTACTCGACCCTACCCTTTTCTACTCTATTCTATTCCTTCTATTCTGTTCTAATCTCTTCTAGTCTACTCTACTCTATTCTATTCCACCCTCCCCTCCCCTTCTCTAATCTAGACCTTGGGATTGGATTGGATGCATTGAACGGGATTCGACGTGATTAAGCTTGAATCAGCTCGATTCGATTCGATTTGGCTCTATTTGGCTCGTTTGGCTTGAATTGCTTCGATTCTGCTCAATTCGGCCTCTTTCGGCCCTATTCTGCTCTATTCGACTCTTCTCTACTCTTTTCGTCTCTATTTGACTCCATTCGACTCCATTCTATTTATTCCACACCATTCTACACTATTCTGCTCTACTCTAGCCTACACCACTCTAATTTACTCGAATCGATTAGACGTGATTCCTCTCATTTCGACTCCATTCGGCTCTATTCAGCTGTATTCGAGTCTACCCTATTCTACACTAGCCTACTCTATCGTACTCTAGTCTACTCTTCTCTATTTTCTTTCTTCTTCCTATTCTGTTCTGTTCTATTCTACTCTATTCTACCCTACCCTATGCTACCCAACTCTACTCTATTCTAATCCATTTGATTGGATTGGATTCAACCCATTTGGACACGGTTCAGCTCAGTTTGGCTCTATTTAGCTCTGTTCGAATCTATTCTACTCTACTCTGTTTCCCTCTACGCTACTCTAGCCTACTGTTTTCTGTATTCGTTCTGTATTGTTCTGTTCTCTTCTATTCTCTTCTGTTTTATTCTATGCTACTCTACTCTATTCCACCCTGCCATACCCGAACCTCCCCTACTCTAATCTGTTCAATTCGATTCCATGAATTTGGACACGATTCAGGTCGAATTGGTTCGATTCATGTCCATTCGGCTCCATTTGGCTCGAAGAGTGTCGCTTCAACTGGATTCGGCTCAATTCGGCTCCATTAGGCTCGATTTACTGGATTTGGCTCAATTCAGCTCGATTCGGCCCTCTTCGGCCCTCTTCAGCACCATTCGGCTCTATTCGGCTCTTTTCTACTCCTTTCGACTCCATTCGATTGTGTTGCACAGCATTCTACTCCACTCAACACTATTTTACTCTACCCTACCCTAATTGACTGGAATTGGTTCGAGGGGATTCAACGCGATTTGCCTTGTTTCTTCTCCATTTGGCTCGCTTAGACTCTATTCGACTCTGTTCTACTCTACACTATTCTGCTCTGCTCTAACCTTTTGGACTCGATTCTCTTGTATTCTTTTTATTCTCTTTTACTGTGTTCAATCCTCTTCTACTCTATTTTAACCAACCCTACTCTAATCTATTCCACTGGATTCGATTCCACGCATTTCGATGCGATTCGGCTCCAATCGGCTCTGTTGCACTCCATTCATCCCTCTTGGGCTCTAATCGGTTCGATTCAGTTCTAATCGGCTCCATTTCGCCCTGGTCAGTTCTATTCAGCTTGAATAGGCTCTATTCAACTCTATGTGGCTCTATGAGTCTACTCAACTCTATTATCTCTTTTCAACTCCATTCTACTCCATCCGACTGTATTCTTCTCTAGTCTATTGTCTTGTACTCTACCCTTCTCTAGTCTATTCTAATCGATTCGATTGGATTGGACTTGAGTGGATGGGATTCAATGCAATTCAACGGGATTCGACGCGACCCAGCATGATTCCGCGGGATTCGGCGCCGTTCATCTTGATTTCTATCACGTTGGGTCTTTTGGGCTCTATTTTGCTCTAGTCGGCAATATTCAACTCTATTCTTCTAGACTCTGCACTACTCGACCCTATTCTAGTCTTTCAGTTCTCTTCTATCCTGTTCTGTTCTACTGCATTTTGGTCTATCCTACCCTACTCTAACTTAGCCTACTGTAATCTGTTCTATTCTAGTCAACAGACTTGAACGGGATTCGACCTGATTCAGGTCCTATCGGCTCGAATCAGCTCCTTTTTGTGCGAATTCAACTCGATTCGGTTGGACTTGGCCCTTTTCCTCTCTATTCGGCTCTTTTCGGCAGGATTTGACTCGATTTGACTCTAGTCTACTCTTCTCTATTCTTTCTGGTCTATTCTAATCTATTCTCTTCTACCCTACCCTACCCTCATCTTACCCGCCCTACACTAAACTATTGGATTGGATTCGACACTTTTCAACGCGATTCGACATGATTCTTCTCGAGTCACCTCGAATTTGGTGGATTCGGCTGCATTCAGCTCTCTTTGGCTCTATTCAACTCTATTGGACTCTATTCTACTGTACTCGTCTCTACTTCATTCTATTCGATTCTTTCTCTTGTGTTCTGTTCTAGTCTAACCCCTCCTACTCTACCCTCCTCTACTCTAATCGATTCGATTCGATTCAATGCCTTTCAAGGCGATTCCATGGGATTAGGCTTGAATTGGCTTGATTTAGCTCTCTTTGGCTTGAATCGGGTCAATTTGGCTCGATTCTGCTCGATTCAGCATCATTAGGCTCGATCCAAACTTATCCGGCCCTGTTCAGCTCTATTCAACTCTTTTCTACTTTATTCGTCTCTATTTGGCTCCATTCGACTCCATTCCACACCATTCTACTCTGTTCGACTCCATTCTACACTAGTCTATTCTCTTCTCCCCCACCCTACTCTAATCTATTCGATTCATTGAGATTTGTCTCATTTCCTCTCCATTCGACTCGATTCAGCTCGAATTGGATCTATTCATCTCTATTCTGCACTACTCGACTCTGACTATTCTACTCTACTCCACTCTACTCCATTCTACTCTTTGTATTCTCTTCTCTTCTACTCTATGCTTCTCTAGTCTATTCCTCTGTGCCCTACCCTATTGAATCCCAGCCTGACCTACGCTACTCTAAGCTGTTCTATTGAATTCGATTGCATTCGATTCGACCCGATTTGACACAATTGGACGGGATTCGGTGAGATTTCATGAGATTCAATGGGTTTTGGTGGGATTGGATGGACTTCGACGAGATTCGATGCAATAGGATGCGATTAGGTGCGATTTGCCTCGATCTAGCTTGGCTCATTTTCTTGGTCTCTATTTGGCTCATTCCAGCTCCATTCGGCTCCATTCAGCTCGAATCTGGTCGATTGGACTTGATTGGGCTCGATTGGGCTCGACTCAGCCCTAGATGTCCCTATTCGGTGCTATTCCGCTCTATTCAACTCTTTTCTAGTCTATTCATCTCGGTTTGACTGCATTTGACTCCATTCCACACCATTCTACGCTCTTCTATTCGACAGAACCCTATCCCGCCCTAGTCTTTCCTCATCTAGTCTCTTCTTTTCGATTCTGTTGTATTGGATTCTCGTTTTCTCTTTTCTCTATTCCATCCGATGCTACTCTACCATACCCTACACGAAACTAAGCTATCCTGACTTATCCTCTTCTATTCTATTGGATTCTGTTTTCTCTGTTCTACCGTATGCTACCCTACCATATGACACCCTACTGTACCATACCCTACTCCATAGGGGTACTCAAGAAGGGTGCTAGTTTGGAAAAGGGACTACCTCAGGCAAGGGGACTAGTTCAGGCTACTAGTTAGGGCCACTGTACTAGTTAAGAGTACTAGTTAATGGACGGGTACTAGTTAAGGCTACTAGGAAGGCAAGGTATAAGTGAAGGCTACGACTTCAGGCAAGAGTATTAGTTTAGGCTACTAGTTGATGCAAGGGTACAAGTTCATACTACTAGTTAAGGCCAGGGTACTACTTAAGACTACTAGTTAATGCCAGGTTACTAGTTGAGGCAAGGGTACTAGTGATGGCCAGGGTACTAGCTAAGGCTGGGCTACTAGTCCATGTAAGGCTACTACTTCAGGGTACTAGTTAAGGTTTGGCTACTAGTTAAGAGGACTAGTAAGGCAAGGGTAGATGTTAAGATTGTTCCTTAAGGCAAGGTGACTAGTTAAGGGTACTATTTACCACAAGGCTTTTAGTTCAGAATACTAGTTAGGGCCACTGTACTAGTTAAGAGTACTAGTTAAGCCTACTAGTAAGGCAAGGAACGAGTTAAGGCCACTACTTCAGGCAAGAGTACTAGTTAAGTCTACAAGTCGATGCAAGGGTACATGTTAATACTCCTGGCTAAGTCCAGGGTGCTGGTTAAGGCAACTGGTTAAGGCAAGGGTAGTAGTTATGGGTACTGATAAGGCCAGGGTACTAATTCAGACTACTAGTGAATGCGAGGGTACTAGTTAAGGGTACTACTTAAGGCTGCCAGTGAAGGCCAGGGTCTTAGTTAAGGCCACTGGAGAAGGCCAGGGTACTAGTGAAGGCAAGGCTACTAGTTAAGGGTACTAGTTAAGAGAAGGCTACTAGTTCAGGATACGAGTTAGGGGCACTGTACTAGTTAAGAGTACTAGCTAAGGCACGAGTACTAGTTCAGGCCACTACTTAAGACAAGAGTACTAGTTAAGGCTACTCTTTGATGCAAGTTTACAAGTTGAGACTTCGAGTTAAGGCCAAGGTCCTACTTAAGGCAACTGGTTAAGGCAAGGCTACTAGTTAAGGCAAGGCTACTAGTTCAGGGTAGTAGTTAAGGCTTGGCTACTAGTTAACGGTACTAGGAAGGCAAGGGCAGAGGTTAAGACTATTACTTAAAGCAAGGCTACTAGTTCAGGGTACTAATTCAGACAAGGCTACTAGTTCAGGCTGCTCGTTCTGGCCGCTGTACTAGTTAAGAGTACTAGCTAAGGCACAGGTTCTAGTTAAGGATACTAGTTAAGGTAAGGTCCAAGTGAAGGCTACTACTTAAGGCAAGACGACTAGTTTAGGCTACCAGTGGATTCAAGGGTACAAGTGAATACTACTAGTTAAGACCAGGGTACCAGTTAAGGCAGCTGGTTAAGGCCAGGGTAGGACTTATGGGGACTGAGAAGGCCAGGTACTACTTAAGACTACTAGTTAATGCGAGGGTACTAGTTAAGGGTACTAGTTGAGGCAAGGATACGAGTGAAGGCCAGGGTACTAGTTAAGGCTACTGGTGAAGGCCAGGGTACTAGTTAAGGCTACTGGTGAAGGCCAGTTTCCTAGTTAAGGCAGGGCTACTAGTTCAGGGTACTAGTAAGGCAAGGGTAGACATTAAGACTATTACTTAAGGCAAGGCTACTAGTTAAGGGCAGTAGTTCAGACAAGGCTACTAGTTCAGGATACTAGTTAAGGCAAGGGGAGTAGTTCAGATTCAGAATTTAGGGTACTTGTCAGGGCAAGGGTACTCTTCAAGGCTACTTGTCTAGCCTACTGATCTATACCACTAGTCTGACTAGTCCAGCTGTCTTGTCTAGGCTACTACTCTAGACTTCTCTTGTCTACTCTACTCTAGTCTACTTTCGTCTACCCTAGTCTACCCTATCCAAAACCACCCTACCCTAACCTTTTCGAATCTATTCAATTGCATTCGATTCAAAGCATTTCAATGGGATTGGACGCGATGATGCTTGAATCGGCTCATTCGGCACCATCAGCTCGATTCAGCTCCATTTGGCTTGAATCGCTTCGATTCAGCTTGTTTCAACTCAATTCGACTTGGTTCAGCCTTATTCGGCTCGATTCGACTCTTTTCTACTCTAGTTTTCCCTATGCAACTCCATTCGACTCGATTCTACTCTATTCTGTTCTACCCTACCCTACTCTAATCTATTCTAATGGATTCGATTGGACGCTATTCGACGCGATTCATCACGTTTTGTTTCCATTGGGCTCGATTCGGCTAGAATTGGCTCTATTCAGCTCTATTCTGCACTATTTCACTCTATTCGACTCTACTCTTCTCTACTTTACTCTTCTCTGCTCTACCGTACTGTGCTATCTTCTGTTCCTTCTATTATGTACTGTTCTAGTCTATTCTGTTCTACCCTCCCAGCCGCTCCCCTCCCCTTCTCTAATCTTTGATTCTGTTCGAGTCATCGCATTTTCACGCCATTCCACCCGATTAGGCTTGAATCAGATCAATTCGCTTCGAGTCGGTTCGATTGGGCTCCATTTTGCTCCATTCAGCTCCAATGGCATCGATTCTGCTGGATTCTGCTCGATTAGGCCTTCTTTGGCCCTATTCGGCCCAACTATGCTCTATTCGACTCTTTTCTACTCTATTCGTCTCTAGTCGGCTCCGTTCTAATCCATTCCACACCATTCTGCACTATTCTCCTCCATTCTCGTCTACCCTTCCCTACCCTAATCTATTCGAATGGATTCGATTGGACCCGATTCGAAGCGATTCAACGCGATTCATCTTGTTTTGTCTCCATTCGCCTCAATTCGGCTATGTTCTGCACTATCTGACTCTTTTCTACTCTATTCTATTCTGCTGGATTCTTTCTCTTCTGTTCTGTTCTCTCCTATTCTGTTGGACTCTGTTCTATCCTACCCTACCCAACCCTACTGCACCCCACCCAAACCCACCCTACTTGAATCTATTTGATTCAATTCGATTCACTTCGACGCGATTGGACAGGATTCGACGGGATTCGACAAGGTCCGAAGGCATTTGACGGGATTCAAAGAGATTAGACGAGATTCCATACGATTCGACGTGATTCAGCAGAATTCTAGGAGATTGGACGCAATTCGAAGTTATTGGACGTGATGGGGCGTGATTCGTCGTGATTCGACGACATTCGATGCAATCCGATGCGATACGAAGCGATTCGACCCGGTCCGACACAAAACGACGTGATTCGACGCTATTCAGTGACAGTCGGCGTGATTCTGCTTGATTCAGCTCGATTAGGTGCGAATCGGCTCTCTATGGCTCCTTTACGTCTCTATTCGGCTCCATTCAGCTCTGTTTTCTCTATTCGTCTCTATTTGGCCTATTCGGCTCTATTCGACTCTATTCGAGTCTACTCGACCCTACCCTTTTCTACTCTATTCTATTCCTTCTATTCTGTTCTAATCTCTTCTAGTCTACTCTACTCTATTCTATTCCACCCTCCCCTCCCCTTCTCTAATCTAGACCTTGGGATTGGATTGGATGCATTGAACGGGATTCGACGTGATTAAGCTTGAATCAGCTCGATTCGATTCGATTTGGCTCTATTTGGCTCGTTTGGCTTGAATTGCTTCGATTCTGCTCAATTCGGCCTCTTTCGGCCCTATTCTGCTCTATTCGACTCTTCTCTACTCTTTTCGTCTCTATTTGACTCCATTCGACTCCATTCTATTTATTCCACACCATTCTACACTATTCTGCTCTACTCTAGCCTACACCACTCTAATTTACTCGAATCGATTAGACGTGATTCCTCTCATTTCGACTCCATTCGGCTCTATTCAGCTGTATTCGAGTCTACCCTATTCTACACTAGCCTACTCTATCGTACTCTAGTCTACTCTTCTCTATTTTCTTTCTTCTTCCTATTCTGTTCTGTTCTATTCTACTCTATTCTACCCTACCCTATGCTACCCAACTCTACTCTATTCTAATCCATTTGATTGGATTGGATTCAACCCATTTGGACACGGTTCAGCTCAGTTTGGCTCTATTTAGCTCTGTTCGAATCTATTCTACTCTACTCTGTTTCCCTCTACGCTACTCTAGCCTACTGTTTTCTGTATTCGTTCTGTATTGTTCTGTTCTCTTCTATTCTCTTCTGTTTTATTCTATGCTACTCTACTCTATTCCACCCTGCCATACCCGAACCTCCCCTACTCTAATCTGTTCAATTCGATTCCATGAATTTGGACACGATTCAGGTCGAATTGGTTCGATTCATGTCCATTCGGCTCCATTTGGCTCGAAGAGTGTCGATTCAACTGGATTCGGCTCAATTCGGCTCCATTAGGCTCGATTTACTGGATTTGGCTCAATTCAGCTCGATTCGGCCCTCTTCGGCCCTCTTCAGCACCATTCGGCTCTATTCGGCTCTTTTCTACTCCTTTCGACTCCATTCGATTGCGTTGCACAGCATTCTACTCCACTCAACACTATTTTACTCTACCCTACCCTAATTGACTGGAATTGGTTCGAGGGGATTCAACGCGATTTGCCTTGTTTCTTCTCCATTTGGCTCGCTTAGACTCTATTCGACTCTGTTCTACTCTACACTATTCTGCTCTGCTCTAACCTTTTGGACTCGATTCTCTTGTATTCTTTTTATTCTCTTTTACTGTGTTCAATCCTCTTCTACTCTATTTTAACCAACCCTACTCTAATCTATTCCACTGGATTCGATTCCACGCATTTCGATGCGATTCGGCTCCAATCGGCTCCGTTGCACTCCATTCATCCCTCTTGGGCTCTAATCGGTTCGATTCAGTTCTAATCGGCTCCATTTCGCCCTGGTCAGTTCTATTCAGCTTGAATAGGCTCTATTCAACTCTATGTGGCTCTATGAGTCTACTCAACTCTATTATCTCTTTTCAACTCCATTCTACTCCATCCGACTGTATTCTTCTCTAGTCTATTGTCTTGTACTCTACCCTTCTCTAGTCTATTCTAATCGATTCGATTGGATTGGACTTGAGTGGATGGGATTCAATGCAATTCAACGGGATTCGACGCGACCCAGCATGATTCCGCGGGATTCGGCGCCGTTCATCTTGATTTCTATCACGTTGGGTCTTTTGGGCTCTATTTTGCTCTAGTCGGCAATATTCAACTCTATTCTTCTAGACTCTGCACTACTCGACCCTATTCTAGTCTTTCAGTTCTCTTCTATCCTGTTCTGTTCTACTGCATTTTGGTCTATCCTACCCTACTCTAACTTAGCCTACTGTAATCTGTTCTATTCTAGTCAACAGACTTGAAAGGGATTCGACCTGATTCAGGTCCTATCGGCTCGAATCAGCTCCTTTTTGTGCGAATTCAACTCGATTCGGTTGGACTTGGCCCTTTTCCTCTCTATTCGGCTCTTTTCGGCAGGATTTGACTCGATTTGACTCTAGTCTACTCTTCTCTATTCTTTCTGGTCTATTCTAATCTATTCTCTTCTACCCTACCCTACCCTCATCTTACCCGCCCTACACTAAACTATTGGATTGGATTCGACACTTTTCAACGCGATTCGACATGATTCTTCTCGAGTCACCTCGAATTTGGTGGATTCGGCTGCATTCAGCTCTCTTTGGCTCTATTCAACTCTATTGGACTCTATTCTACTGTACTCGTCTCTACTTCATTCTATTCGATTCTTTCTCTTGTGTTCTGTTCTAGTCTAACCCCTCCTACTCTACCCTCCTCTACTCTAATCGATTCGATTCGATTCAATGCCTTTCAAGGCGATTCCATGGGATTAGGCTTGAATTGGCTTGATTTAGCTCGATTTGGCTTGAATCGGGTCAATTTGGCTCGATTCTGCTCGATTCAGCATCATTAGGCTCGATCCAAACTTATCCGGCCCTGTTCAGCTCTATTCAACTCTTTTCTACTTTATTCGTCTCTATTTGGCTCCATTCGACTCCATTCCACACCATTCTACTCTGTTCGACTCCATTCTACACTAGTCTATTCTCTTCTCCCCCACCCTACTCTAATCTATTCGATTCATTGAGATTTGTCTCATTTCCTCTCCATTCGACTCGATTCAGCTCGAATTGGATCTATTCATCTCTATTCTGCACTACTCGACTCTGACTATTCTACTCTACTCCACTCTACTCCATTCTACTCTTTGTATTCTCTTCTCTTCTACTCTATGCTTCTCTAGTCTATTCCTCTGTGCCCTACCCTATTGAATCCCAGCCTGACCTACGCTACTCTAAGCTGTTCTATTGAATTCGATTGCATTCGATTCGACCCGATTTGACACAATTGGACGGGATTCGGTGAGATTTCATGAGATTCAATGGGTTTTGGTGGGATTGGATGGACTTCGACGAGATTCGATGCAATAGGATGCGATTAGGTGCGATTTGCCTCGATCTAGCTTGGCTCATTTTCTTGGTCTCTATTTGGCTCATTCCAGCTCCATTCGGCTCCATTCAGCTCGAATCTGGTCGATTGGACTTGATTGGGCTCGATTGGGCTCGACTCAGCCCTAGATGTCCCTATTCGGTGCTATTCCGCTCTATTCAACTCTTTTCTAGTCTATTCATCTCGGTTTGACTGCATTTGACTCCATTCCACACCATTCTACGCTCTTCTATTCGACAGAACCCTATCCCGCCCTAGTCTTTCCTCATCTAGTCTCTTCTTTTCGATTCTGTTGTATTGGATTCTCGTTTTCTCTTTTCTCTATTCCATCCGATGCTACTCTACCATACCCTACACGAAACTAAGCTATCCTGACTTATCCTCTTCTATTCTATTGGATTCTGTTTTCTCTGTTCTACCGTATGCTAC
The DNA here is from genome assembly GCF_030014295.1 of Loxodonta africana. Classification (NCBI taxonomy): domain Eukaryota; kingdom Metazoa; phylum Chordata; class Mammalia; order Proboscidea; family Elephantidae; genus Loxodonta; species Loxodonta africana. The sequence goes on from NC_087351.1 coordinate 3,481,967, forward strand.
CCTACCATATGACACCCTACTGTACCATACCCTACTCCATAGGGGTACCCAAGAAGGGTGCTAGTTTGGAAAAGGGACTACCTCAGGCAAGGGGACTAGTTCAGGCTACTAGTTAGGGCCACTGTACTAGTTAAGAGTACTAGTTAATGGACGGGTACTAGTTAAGGCTACTAGGAAGGCAAGGTATAAGTGAAGGCTACGACTTCAGGCAAGAGTATTAGTTTAGGCTACTAGTTGATGCAAGGGTACAAGTTCATACTACTAGTTAAGGCCAGGGTACTACTTAAGACTACTAGTTAATGCCAGGTTACTAGTTGAGGCAAGGGTACTAGTGATGGCCAGGGTACTAGCTAAGGCTGGGCTACTAGTCCATGTAAGGCTACTACTTCAGGGTACTAGTTAAGGTTTGGCTACTAGTTAAGAGGACTAGTAAGGCAAGGGTAGATGTTAAGATTGTTCCTTAAGGCAAGGTGACTAGTTAAGGGTACTATTTACCACAAGGCTTTTAGTTCAGAATACTAGTTAGGGCCACTGTACTAGTTAAGAGTACTAGTTAAGCCTACTAGTAAGGCAAGGAACGAGTTAAGGCCACTACTTCAGGCAAGAGTACTAGTTAAGTCTACAAGTCGATGCAAGGGTACATGTTAATACTCCTGGCTAAGTCCAGGGTGCTGGTTAAGGCAACTGGTTAAGGCAAGGGTAGTAGTTATGGGTACTGATAAGGCCAGGGTACTAATTCAGACTACTAGTGAATGCGAGGGTACTAGTTAAGGGTACTACTTAAGGCTGCCAGTGAAGGCCAGGGTCTTAGTTAAGGCCACTGGAGAAGGCCAGGGTACTAGTGAAGGCAAGGCTACTAGTTAAGGGTACTAGTTAAGAGAAGGCTACTAGTTCAGGATACGAGTTAGGGGCACTGTACTAGTTAAGAGTACTAGCTAAGGCACGAGTACTAGTTCAGGCCACTACTTAAGACAAGAGTACTAGTTAAGGCTACTCTTTGATGCAAGTTTACAAGTTGAGACTTCGAGTTAAGGCCAAGGTCCTACTTAAGGCAACTGGTTAAGGCAAGGCTACTAGTTAAGGCAAGGCTACTAGTTCAGGGTAGTAGTTAAGGCTTGGCTACTAGTTAAGGGTACTAGGAAGGCAAGGGCAGAGGTTAAGACTATTACTTAAAGCAAGGCTACTAGTTCAGGGTACTAATTCAGACAAGGCTACTAGTTCAGGCTGCTCGTTCTGGCCGCTGTACTAGTTAAGAGTACTAGCTAAGGCACAGGTTCTAGTTAAGGATACTAGTTAAGGTAAGGTCCAAGTGAAGGCTACTACTTAAGGCAAGACGACTAGTTTAGGCTACCAGTGGATTCAAGGGTACAAGTGAATACTACTAGTTAAGACCAGGGTACCAGTTAAGGCAGCTGGTTAAGGCCAGGGTAGGACTTATGGGGACTGAGAAGGCCAGGTACTACTTAAGACTACTAGTTAATGCGAGGGTACTAGTTAAGGGTACTAGTTGAGGCAAGGATACGAGTGAAGGCCAGGGTACTAGTTAAGGCTACTGGTGAAGGCCAGGGTACTAGTTAAGGCTACTGGTGAAGGCCAGTTTCCTAGTTAAGGCAGGGCTACTAGTTCAGGGTACTAGTAAGGCAAGGGTAGACATTAAGACTATTACTTAAGGCAAGGCTACTAGTTAAGGGCAGTAGTTCAGACAAGGCTACTAGTTCAGGATACTAGTTAAGGCAAGGGGAGTAGTTCAGATTCAGAATTTAGGGTACTTGTCAGGGCAAGGGTACTCTTCAAGGCTACTTGTCTAGCCTACTGATCTATACCACTAGTCTGACTAGTCCAGCTGTCTTGTCTAGGCTACTACTCTAGACTTCTCTTGTCTACTCTACTCTAGTCTACTTTCGTCTACCCTAGTCTACCCTATCCAAAACCACCCTACCCTAACCTTTTCGAATCTATTCAATTGCATTCGATTCAAAGCATTTCAATGGGATTGGACGCGATGATGCTTGAATCGGCTCATTCGGCACCATCAGCTCGATTCAGCTCCATTTGGCTTGAATCGCTTCGATTCAGCTTGTTTCAACTCAATTCGACTTGGTTCAGCCTTATTCGGCTCGATTCGACTCTTTTCTACTCTAGTTTTCCCTATGCAACTCCATTCGACTCGATTCTACTCTATTCTGTTCTACCCTACCCTACTCTAATCTATTCTAATGGATTCGATTGGACGCTATTCGACGCGATTCATCACGTTTTGTTTCCATTGGGCTCGATTCGGCTAGAATTGGCTCTATTCAGCTCTATTCTGCACTATTTCACTCTATTCGACTCTACTCTTCTCTACTTTACTCTTCTCTGCTCTACCGTACTGTGCTATCTTCTGTTCCTTCTATTATGTACTGTTCTAGTCTATTCTGTTCTACCCTCCCAGCCGCTCCCCTCCCCTTCTCTAATCTTTGATTCTGTTCGAGTCATCGCATTTTCACGCCATTCCACCCGATTAGGCTTGAATCAGATCAATTCGCTTCGAGTCGGTTCGATTGGGCTCCATTTTGCTCCATTCAGCTCCAATGGCATCGATTCTGCTGGATTCTGCTCGATTAGGCCTTCTTTGGCCCTATTCGGCCCAACTATGCTCTATTCGACTCTTTTCTACTCTATTCGTCTCTAGTCGGCTCCGTTCTAATCCATTCCACACCATTCTGCACTATTCTCCTCCATTCTCGTCTACCCTTCCCTACCCTAATCTATTCGAATGGATTCGATTGGACCCGATTCGAAGCGATTCAACGCGATTCATCTTGTTTTGTCTCCATTCGCCTCAATTCGGCTATGTTCTGCACTATCTGACTCTTTTCTACTCTATTCTATTCTGCTGGATTCTTTCTCTTCTGTTCTGTTCTCTCCTATTCTGTTGGACTCTGTTCTATCCTACCCTACCCAACCCTACTGCACCCCACCCAAACCCACCCTACTTGAATCTATTTGATTCAATTCGATTCACTTCGACGCGATTGGACAGGATTCGACGGGATTCGACAAGGTCCGAAGGCATTTGACGGGATTCAAAGAGATTAGACGAGATTCCATACGATTCGACGTGATTCAGCAGAATTCTAGGAGATTGGACGCAATTCGAAGTTATTGGACGTGATGGGGCGTGATTCGTCGTGATTCGACGACATTCGATGCAATCCGATGCGATCCGAAGCGATTCGACCCGGTCCGACACAAAACGACGTGATTCGACGCTATTCAGTGACAGTCGGCGTGATTCTGCTTGATTCAGCTCGATTAGGTGCGAATCGGCTCTCTATGGCTCCTTTACGTCTCTATTCGGCTCCATTCAGCTCTGTTTTCTCTATTCGTCTCTATTTGGCCTATTCGGCTCTATTCGACTCTATTCGAGTCTACTCGACCCTACCCTTTTCTACTCTATTCTATTCCTTCTATTCTGTTCTAATCTCTTCTAGTCTACTCTACTCTATTCTATTCCACCCTCCCCTCCCCTTCTCTAATCTAGACCTTGGGATTGGATTGGATGCATTGAACGGGATTCGACGTGATTAAGCTTGAATCAGCTCGATTCGATTCGATTTGGCTCTATTTGGCTCGTTTGGCTTGAATTGCTTCGATTCTGCTCAATTCGGCCTCTTTCGGCCCTATTCTGCTCTATTCGACTCTTCTCTACTCTTTTCGTCTCTATTTGACTCCATTCGACTCCATTCTATTTATTCCACACCATTCTACACTATTCTGCTCTACTCTAGCCTACACCACTCTAATTTACTCGAATCGATTAGACGTGATTCCTCTCATTTCGACTCCATTCGGCTCTATTCAGCTGTATTCGAGTCTACCCTATTCTACACTAGCCTACTCTATCGTACTCTAGTCTACTCTTCTCTATTTTCTTTCTTCTTCCTATTCTGTTCTGTTCTAGTCTACTCTATTCTACCCTACCCTATGCTACCCAACTCTACTCTATTCTAATCCATTTGATTGGATTGGATTCAACCCATTTGGACACGGTTCAGCTCAGTTTGGCTCTATTTAGCTCTGTTCGAATCTATTCTACTCTACTCTGTTTCTCTCTACGCTACTCTAGCCTACTGTTTTCTGTATTCGTTCTGTATTGTTCTGTTCTCTTCTATTCTCTTCTGTTTTATTCTATGCTACTCTACTCTATTCCACCCTGCCATACCCGAACCTCCCCTACTCTAATCTGTTCAATTCGATTCCATGAATTTGGACACGATTCAGGTCGAATTGGTTCGATTCATGTCCATTCGGCTCCATTTGGCTCGAAGAGTGTCGATTCAACTGGATTCGGCTCAATTCGGCTCCATTAGGCTCGATTTACTGGATTTGGCTCAATTCAGCTCGATTCGGCCCTCTTCGGCCCTCTTCAGCACCATTCGGCTCTATTCGGCTCTTTTCTACTCCTTTCGACTCCATTCGATTGCGTTGCACAGCATTCTACTCCACTCAACACTATTTTACTCTACCCTACCCTAATTGACTGGAATTGGTTCGAGGGGATTCAACGCGATTTGCCTTGTTTCTTCTCCATTTGGCTCGCTTAGACTCTATTCGACTCTGTTCTACTCTACACTATTCTGCTCTGCTCTAACCTTTTGGACTCGATTCTCTTGTATTCTTTTTATTCTCTTTTACTGTGTTCAATCCTCTTCTACTCTATTTTAACCAACCCTACTCTAATCTATTCCACTGGATTCGATTCCACGCATTTCGATGCGATTCGGCTCCAATCGGCTCCGTTGCACTCCATTCATCCCTCTTGGGCTCTAATCGGTTCGATTCAGTTCTAATCGGCTCCATTTCGCCCTGGTCAGTTCTATTCAGCTTGAATAGGCTCTATTCAACTCTATGTGGCTCTATGAGTCTACTCAACTCTATTATCTCTTTTCAACTCCATTCTACTCCATCCGACTGTATTCTTCTCTAGTCTATTGTCTTGTACTCTACCCTTCTCTAGTCTATTCTAATGGATTCGATTGGATTGGACTTGAGTGGATGGGATTCAATGCAATTCAACGGGATTCGACGCGACCCAGCATGATTCCGCGGGATTCGGCGCCGTTCATCTTGATTTCTATCACGTTGGGTCTTTTGGGCTCTATTTTGCTCTAGTCGGCAATATTCAACTCTATTCTTCTAGACTCTGCACTACTCGACCCTATTCTATTCTTTCAGTTCTCTTCTATCCTGTTCTGTTCTACTGCATTTTGGTCTATCCTACCCTACTCTAACTTAGCCTACTGTAATCTGTTCTATTCTAGTCAACAGACTTGAACGGGATTCGACCTGATTCAGGTCCTATCGGCTCGAATCAGCTCCTTTTTGTGCGAATTCAACTCGATTCGGTTGGACTTGGCCCTTTTCCTCTCTATTCGGCTCTTTTTGGCAGGATTTGACTCGATTTGACTCTAGTCTACTCTTCTCTATTCTTTCTGGTCTATTCTAATCTATTCTCTTCTACCCTACCCTACCCTCATCTTACCCGCCCTACACTAAACTATTGGATTGGATTCGACACTTTTCAACGCGATTCGACATGATTCTTCTCGAGTCACCTCGAATTTGGTGGATTCGGCTGCATTCAGCTCTCTTTGGCTCTATTCAACTCTATTGGACTCTATTCTACTGTACTCGTCTCTACTTCATTCTATTCGATTCTTTCTCTTGTGTTCTGTTCTAGTCTAACCCCTCCTACTCTACCCTCCTCTACTCTAATCGATTCGATTCGATTCAATGCCTTTCAAGGCGATTCCATGGGATTAGGCTTGAATTGGCTTGATTTAGCTCGATTTGGCTTGAATCGGGTCAATTTGGCTCGATTCTGCTCGATTCAGCATCATTAGGCTCGATCCAAACTTATCCGGCCCTGTTCAGCTCTATTCAACTCTTTTCTACTTTATTCGTCTCTATTTGGCTCCATTCGACTCCATTCCACACCATTCTACTCTGTTCGACTCCATTCTACACTAGTCTATTCTCTTCTCCCCCACCCTACTCTAATCTATTCGATTCATTGAGATTTGTCTCATTTCCTCTCCATTCGACTCGATTCAGCTCGAATTGGATCTATTCATCTCTATTCTGCACTACTCGACTCTGACTATTCTACTCTACTCCACTCTACTCCATTCTACTCTTTGTATTCTCTTCTCTTCTACTCTATGCTTCTCTAGTCTATTCCTCTGTGCCCTACCCTATTGAATCCCAGCCTGACCTACGCTACTCTAAGCTGTTCTATTGAATTCGATTGCATTCGATTCGACCCGATTTGACACAATTGGACGGGATTCGGTGAGATTTCATGAGATTCAATGGGTTTTGGTGGGATTGGATGGACTTCGACGAGATTCGATGCAATAGGATGCGATTAGGTGCGATTTGCCTCGATCTAGCTTGGCTCATTTTCTTGGTCTCTATTTGGCTCATTCCAGCTCCATTCGGCTCCATTCAGCTCGAATCTGGTCGATTGGACTTGATTGGGCTCGATTGGGCTCGACTCAGCCCTAGATGTCCCTATTCGGTGCTATTCCGCTCTATTCAACTCTTTTCTAGTCTATTCATCTCGGTTTGACTGCATTTGACTCCATTCCACACCATTCTACGCTCTTCTATTCGACAGAACCCTATCCCGCCCTAGTCTTTCCTCATCTAGTCTCTTCTTTTCGATTCTGTTGTATTGGATTCTCGTTTTCTCTTTTCTCTATTCCATCCGATGCTACTCTACCATACCCTACACGAAACTAAGCTATCCTGACTTATCCTCTTCTATTCTATTGGATTCTGTTTTCTCTGTTCTACCGTATGCTACCCTACCATATGACACCCTACTGTACCATACCCTACTCCATAGGGGTACTCAAGAAGGGTGCTAGTTTGGAAAAGGGACTACCTCAGGCAAGGGGACTAGTTCAGGCTACTAGTTAGGGCCACTGTACTAGTTAAGAGTACTAGTTAATGGACGGGTACTAGTTAAGGCTACTAGGAAGGCAAGGTGCCCTAGATGTCCCTATTCGGTGCTATTCCGCTCTATTCAACTCTTTTCTAGTCTATTCATCTCGGTTTGACTGCATTTGACTCCATTCCACACCATTCTACGCTCTTCTATTCGACAGAACCCTATCCCGCCCTAGTCTTTCCTCATCTAGTCTCTTCTTTTCGATTCTGTTGTATTGGATTCTCGTTTTCTCTTTTCTCTATTCCATCCGATGCTACTCTACCATACCCTACACGAAACTAAGCTATCCTGACTTATCCTCTTCTATTCTATTGGATTCTGTTTTCTCTGTTCTACCGTATGCTACCCTACCATATGACACCCTACTGTACCATACCCTACTCCATAGGGGTACTCAAGAAGGGTGCTAGTTTGGAAAAGGGACTACCTCAGGCAAGGGGACTAGTTCAGGCTACTAGTTAGGGCCACTGTACTAGTTAAGAGTACTAGTTAATGGACGGGTACTAGTTAAGGCTACTAGGAAGGCAAGGTATAAGTGAAGGCTACGACTTCAGGCAAGAGTATTAGTTTAGGCTACTAGTTGATGCAAGGGTACAAGTTCATACTACTAGTTAAGGCCAGGGTACTACTTAAGACTACTAGTTAATGCCAGGTTACTAGTTGAGGCAAGGGTACTAGTGATGGCCAGGGTACTAGCTAAGGCTGGGCTACTAGTCCATGTAAGGCTACTACTTCAGGGTACTAGTTAAGGTTTGGCTACTAGTTAAGAGGACTAGTAAGGCAAGGGTAGATGTTAAGATTGTTCCTTAAGGCAAGGTGACTAGTTAAGGGTACTAGTTACCACAAGGCTTTTAGTTCAGAATACTAGTTAGGGCCACTGTACTAGTTAAGAGTACTAGTTAAGCCTACTAGTAAGGCAAGGAACGAGTTAAGGCCACTACTTCAGGCAAGAGTACTAGTTAAGTCTACAAGTCGATGCAAGGGTACATGTTAATACTCCTGGCTAAGTCCAGGGTGCTGGTTAAGGCAACTGGTTAAGGCAAGGGTAGTAGTTATGGGTACTGATAAGGCCAGGGTACTAATTCAGACTACTAGTGAATGCGAGGGTACTAGTTAAGGGTACTACTTAAGGCTGCCAGTGAAGGCCAGGGTCTTAGTTAAGGCCACTGGAGAAGGCCAGGGTACTAGTGAAGGCAAGGCTACTAGTTAAGGGTACTAGTTAAGAGAAGGCTACTAGTTCAGGATACGAGTTAGGGGCACTGTACTAGTTAAGAGTACTAGCTAAGGCACGAGTACTAGTTCAGGCCACTACTTAAGACAAGAGTACTAGTTAAGGCTACTCTTTGATGCAAGTTTACAAGTTGAGACTTCGAGTTAAGGCCAAGGTCCTACTTAAGGCAACTGGTTAAGGCAAGGCTACTAGTTAAGGCAAGGCTACTAGTTCAGGGTAGTAGTTAAGGCTTGGCTACTAGTTAAGGGTACTAGGAAGGCAAGGGCAGAGGTTAAGACTATTACTTAAAGCAAGGCTACTAGTTCAGGGTACTAATTCAGACAAGGCTACTAGTTCAGGCTGCTCGTTCTGGCCGCTGTACTAGTTAAGAGTACTAGCTAAGGCACAGGTTCTAGTTAAGGATACTAGTTAAGGTAAGGTCCAAGTGAAGGCTACTACTTAAGGCAAGACGACTAGTTTAGGCTACCAGTGGATTCAAGGGTACAAGTGAATACTACTAGTTAAGACCAGGGTACCAGTTAAGGCAGCTGGTTAAGGCCAGGGTAGGACTTATGGGGACTGAGAAGGCCAGGTACTACTTAAGACTACTAGTTAATGCGAGGGTACTAGTTAAGGGTACTAGTTGAGGCAAGGATACGAGTGAAGGCCAGGGTACTAGTTAAGGCTACTGGTGAAGGCCAGGGTACTAGTTAAGGCTACTGGTGAAGGCCAGTTTCCTAGTTAAGGCAGGGCTACTAGTTCAGGGTACTAGTAAGGCAAGGGTAGACATTAAGACTATTACTTAAGGCAAGGCTACTAGTTAAGGGCAGTAGTTCAGACAAGGCTACTAGTTCAGGATACTAGTTAAGGCAAGGGGAGTAGTTCAGATTCAGAATTTAGGGTACTTGTCAGGGCAAGGGTACTCTTCAAGGCTACTTGTCTAGCCTACTGATCTATACCACTAGTCTGACTAGTCCAGCTGTCTTGTCTAGGCTACTACTCTAGACTTCTCTTGTCTACTCTACTCTAGTCTACTTTCGTCTACCCTAGTCTACCCTATCCAAAACCACCCTACCCTAACCTTTTCGAATCTATTCAATTGCATTCGATTCAAAGCATTTCAATGGGATTGGACGCGATGATGCTTGAATCGGCTCATTCGGCACCATCAGCTCGATTCAGCTCCATTTGGCTTGAATCGCTTCGATTCAGCTTGTTTCAACTCAATTCGACTTGGTTCAGCCTTATTCGGCTCGATTCGACTCTTTTCTACTCTAGTTTTCCCTATGCAACTCCATTCGACTCGATTCTACTCTATTCTGTTCTACCCTACCCTACTCTAATCTATTCTAATGGATTCGATTGGACGCTATTCGACGCGATTCATCACGTTTTGTTTCCATTGGGCTCGATTCGGCTAGAATTGGCTCTATTCAGCTCTATTCTGCACTATTTCACTCTATTCGACTCTACTCTTCTCTACTTTACTCTTCTCTGCTCTACCGTACTGTGCTATCTTCTGTTCCTTCTATTATGTACTGTTCTAGTCTATTCTGTTCTACCCTCCCAGCCGCTCCCCTCCCCTTCTCTAATCTTTGATTCTGTTCGAGTCATCGCATTTTCACGCCATTCCACCCGATTAGGCTTGAATCAGATCAATTCGCTTCGAGTCGGTTCGATTGGGCTCCATTTTGCTCCATTCAGCTCCAATGGCATCGATTCTGCTGGATTCTGCTCGATTAGGCCTTCTTTGGCCCTATTCGGCCCAACTATGCTCTATTCGACTCTTTTCTACTCTATTCGTCTCTAGTCGGCTCCGTTCTAATCCATTCCACACCATTCTGCACTATTCTCCTCCATTCTCGTCTACCCTTCCCTACCCTAATCTATTCGAATGGATTCGATTGGACCCGATTCGAAGCGATTCAACGCGATTCATCTTGTTTTGTCTCCATTCGCCTCAATTCGGCTATGTTCTGCACTATCTGACTCTTTTCTACTCTATTCTATTCTGCTGGATTCTTTCTCTTCTGTTCTGTTCTCTCCTATTCTGTTGGACTCTGTTCTATCCTACCCTACCCAACCCTACTGCACCCCACCCAAACCCACCCTACTTGAATCTATTTGATTCAATTCGATTCACTTTGACGCGATTGGACAGGATTCGACGGGATTCGACAAGGTCCAAAGGCATTTGACGGGATTCAAAGAGATTAGACGAGATTCCATACGATTCGACGTGATTCAGCAGAATTCTAGGAGATTGGACGCAATTCGAAGTTATTGGACGTGATGGGACGTGATTCGTCGTGATTCGACGACATTCGATGCAATCCGATGCGATACGAAGCGATTCGACCCGGTCCGACACAAAACGACGTGATTCGACGCTATTCAGTGACAGTCGGCGTGATTCTGCTTGATTCAGCTCGATTAGGTGCGAATCGGCTCTCTATGGCTCCTTTACGTCTCTATTCGGCTCCATTCAGCTCTGTTTTCTCTATTCGTCTCTATTTGGCCTATTCGGCTCTATTCGACTCTATTCGAGTCTACTCGACCCTACCCTTTTCTACTCTATTCTATTCCTTCTATTCTGTTCTAATCTCTTCTAGTCTACTCTACTCTATTCTATTCCACCCTCCCCTCCCCTTCTCTAATCTAGACCTTGGGATTGGATTGGATGCATTGAACGGGATTCGACGTGATTAAGCTTGAATCAGCTCGATTCGATTCGATTTGGCTCTATTTGGCTCGTTTGGCTTGAATTGCTTCGATTCTGCTCAATTCGGCCTCTTTCGGCCCTATTCTGCTCTATTCGACTCTTCTCTACTCTTTTCGTCTCTATTTGACTCCATTCGACTCCATTCTATTTATTCCACACCATTCTACACTATTCTGCTCTACTCTAGCCTACACCACTCTAATTTACTCGAATCGATTAGACGTGATTCCTCTCATTTCGACTCCATTCGGCTCTATTCAGCTGTATTCGAGTCTACCCTATTCTACACTAGCCTACTCTATCGTACTCTAGTCTACTCTTCTCTATTTTCTTTCTTCTTCCTATTCTGTTCTGTTCTATTCTACTCTATTCTACCCTACCCTATGCTACCCAACTCTACTCTATTCTAATCCATTTGATTGGATTGGATTCAACCCATTTGGACACGGTTCAGCTCAGTTTGGCTCTATTTAGCTCTGTTCGAATCTATTCTACTCTACTCTGTTTCCCTCTACGCTACTCTAGCCTACTGTTTTCTGTATTCGTTCTGTATTGTTCTGTTCTCTTCTATTCTCTTCTGTTTTATTCTATGCTACTCTACTCTATTCCACCCTGCCATACCCGAACCTCCCCTACTCTAATCTGTTCAATTCGATTCCATGAATTTGGACACGATTCAGGTCGAATTGGTTCGATTCATGTCCATTCGGCTCCATTTGGCTCGAAGAGTGTCGATTCAACTGGATTCGGCTCAATTCGGCTCCATTAGGCTCGATTTACTGGATTTGGCTCAATTCAGCTCGATTCGGCCCTCTTCGGCCCTCTTCAGCACCATTCGGCTCTATTCGGCTCTTTTCTACTCCTTTCGACTCCATTCGATTGCGTTGCACAGCATTCTACTCCACTCAACACTATTTTACTCTACCCTACCCTAATTGACTGGAATTGGTTCGAGGGGATTCAACGCGATTTGCCTTGTTTCTTCTCCATTTGGCTCGCTTAGACTCTATTCGACTCTGTTCTACTCTACACTATTCTGCTCTGCTCTAACCTTTTGGACTCGATTCTCTTGTATTCTTTTTATTCTCTTTTACTGTGTTCAATTCTCTTCTACTCTATTTTAACCAACCCTACTCTAATCTATTCCACTGGATTCGATTCCACGCATTTCGATGCGATTCGGCTCCAATCGGCTCCGTTGCACTCCATTCATCCCTCTTGGGCTCTAATCGGTTCGATTCAGTTCTAATCGGCTCCATTTCGCCCTGGTCAGTTCTATTCAGCTTGAATAGGCTCTATTCAACTCTATGTGGCTCTATGAGTCTACTCAACTCTATTATCTCTTTTCAACTCCATTCTACTCCATCCGACTGTATTCTTCTCTAGTCTATTGTCTTGTACTCTACCCTTCTCTAGTCTATTCTAATGGATTCGATTGGATTGGACTTGAGTGGATGGGATTCAATGCAATTCAACGGGATTCGACGCGATCCAGCATGATTCCGTGGGATTCGGCGCCGTTCATCTTGATTTCTATCACGTTGGGTCTTTTGGGCTCTATTTTGCTCTAGTTGGCAATATTCAACTCTATTCTTCTAGACTCTGCACTACTCGACCCTATTCTATTCTTTCAGTTCTCTTCTATCCTGTTCTGTTCTACTGCATTTTGGTCTATCCTACCCTACTCTAACTTAGCCTACTGTAATCTGTTCTATTCTAGTCAACAGACTTGAACGGGATTCGACCTGATTCAGGTCCTATCGGCTCGAATCAGCTCCTTTTTGTGCGAATTCAACTCGATTCGGTTGGACTTGGCCCTTTTCCTCTCTATTCGGCTCTTTTTGGCAGGATTTGACTCGATTTGACTCTAGTCTACTCTTCTCTATTCTTTCTGGTCTATTCTAATCTATTCTCTTCTACCCTACCCTACCCTCATCTTACCCGCCCTACACTAAACTATTGGATTGGATTCGACACTTTTCAACGCGATTCGACATGATTCTTCTCGAGTCACCTCGAATTTGGTGGATTCGGCTGCATTCAGCTCTCTTTGGCTCTATTCAACTCTATTGGACTCTATTCTACTGTACTCGTCTCTACTTCATTCTATTCGATTCTTTCTCTTGTGTTCTGTTCTAGTCTAACCCCTCCTACTCTACCCTCCTCTACTCTAATCGATTCGATTCGATTCAATGCCTTTCAAGGCGATTCCATGGGATTAGGCTTGAATTGGCTTGATTTAGCTCGATTTGGCTTGAATCGGGTCAATTTGGCTCGATTCTGCTCGATTCAGCATCATTAGGCTCGATCCAAACTTATCCGGCCCTGTTCAGCTCTATTCAACTCTTTTCTACTTTATTCGTCTCTATTTGGCTCCATTCGACTCCATTCCACACCATTCTACTCTGTTCGACTCCATTCTACACTAGTCTATTCTCTTCTCCCCCACCCTACTCTAATCTATTCGATTCATTGAGATTTGTCTCATTTCCTCTCCATTCGACTCGATTCAGCTCGAATTGGATCTATTCATCTCTATTCTGCACTACTCGACTCTGACTATTCTACTCTACTCCACTCTACTCCATTCTACTCTTTGTATTCTCTTCTCTTCTACTCTATGCTTCTCTAGTCTATTCCTCTGTGCCCTACCCTATTGAATCCCAGCCTGACCTACGCTACTCTAAGCTGTTCTATTGAATTCGATTGCATTCGATTCGACCCGATTTGACACAATTGGACGGGATTCGGTGAGATTTCATGAGATTCAATGGGTTTTGGTGGGATTGGATGGACTTCGACGAGATTCGATGCAGTAGGATGCGATTAGGTGCGATTTGCCTCGATCTAGCTTGGCTCATTTTCTTGGTCTCTATTTGGCTCATTCCAGCTCCATTCGGCTCCATTCAGCTCGAATCTGGTCGATTTGACTTGAACGGGCTCGACTGGGCTCGATTGGGCTCCACTCAGCCCTATATGTCCCTATTCGGTGCTATTCCGCTCTATTCAACTCTTTTCTAGTCTATTCATCTCGGTTTGACTGCATTTGACTCCATTCCACACCAGGGTACCAGTTAAGGCAGCTGGTTAAGGCCAGGGTAGGACTTATGGGGACTGAGAAGGCCAGGTACTACTTAAGACTACTAGTTAATGCGAGGGTACTAGTTAAGGGTACTAGTTGAGGCAAGGCTACGAGTGAAGGCCAGGGTAGTAGTTAAGGCTACTGGTGAAGGCCAGGGTACTAGTTAAGGATACTGGTGAAGGCCAGGGTCCTAGTTAAGGCAGGGCTACTAGTTCAGGGTACTAGTAAGGCAAGGGTAGACATTAAGACTATTACTTAAGGCAAGGCTACTAGTTAAGGGCAGTAGTTCAGACAAGTCTACTAGTTCAGGATACTAGTTAAGGCAAGGGGAGTAGTTCAGATTCAGAATTTAGGGTACTTATCAGGGCAAGGGTACTCTTCAAGGCTAGTTGTCTAGCCTACTGATCTATACCACTAGTCTGACTAGTCCAGCTGTCTTGTCTAGGCTACTACTCTAGACTTCTCTTGTCTACTCTACTCTAGTCTACTTTCGTCTACCCTAGTCTACCCTATCCAAAACCACCCTACCCTAACCTTTTCTAATCTATTCGATTTGATTCGGTTCAAAGCATTTCGATGAAATTGGACGCGATTACGCTTCAGTCGGCTCGATTCGGCTCGATTGAGCACCATCAGCTCCATTTGGCTCAAATCGCTTCGATTCAGCTCGTTTCGGCTCCATTCGACTCAGTTCAGCCTTTCTCGGCCCTATTTGCCTCGATTCGACTCTTTTCTATTCTATTTGTCTCTATGCGACTCCATTGCACTCCATTCTATTCTATTCTCTTCTACCCTACCCTGACCTAGTCTAATCTATTCTAATGGATTCCATTCAGCGCGATTCGAAGCAATTCGACTCGATTCGTCTCGTTTAGTTTCCATTTGGCTCGATTCGGCTAGAATTGGCTCTCTTCAGCCATATCCTGCACTATTTGACTCTATTCGACTCAATTATACTCTACTCGTCTCTACTTTACTATGCTCTACCCTACAGTACTATATTCTGTTCTTTGTATTCTGTACTGTTCTATTTTACCCTCCTCGCCCCTCCCCTCCCCTTCTCCAATCTATTTCGTTCGACTCGATTCGACGCATTTCCACGAGATTCGACACGATTCGGCTTGAATCAGCTCGATTCGCTTCGAATCGGCTTGATTTGGCTCCATTTCACTCCATTTGTCTCGAATTCGTCGATTCTGCTGGCTTCTGCTCGATTAGGCCTTCTTTGGCCCTATTGGGCCCTATTCTGCTCTATTTGACTCTTTTCTACTCTATTCGTCTCTATTCGACTCCATTCTATTCCATTCCACACCATTCTACACTATTCTCTATTCTGCCCATCCCTACCCTAACCTATTCTAATAGATTCGATTCGATTTGACCGGATTCAAAGCAATTCCACGCGATTCGTCTCGTTTGGTCTCCATTCGGTTCAATTCGGCTAGGTTCTGCACTATTTGACTCCCTTCTAGTCTATTCTATTCTGTTGTGTTCTTTCTATTGTGTTCTGTTCTGTTCTATCCTATTCTGTTGTACTCTATTCTATTCTACCCTACCCAACCCTACCGCACCCCACCCAAAGCTAACCTACTTTAATCTATTAGATTGAATTCGATTCATTTCGATGCAATTTGACAGGTTTCAACGGGATTCAAAGAGACCCGAAGGCATTCAACGGGATTCGAAGAGACTTGACGAGATTCCATGCGATTCGACATGATTCAGCCGGGTTCTATGAGATCTGACGCAATTCGAAGTTATTCGACGTGATACGACGAGATTTGCCGTGATTCAGCGACATTCGATGAAATTCAACGGCATGTGAAGCCATTCGACATGGTTTGATGCAAAATGATGTGATTGGACCTGATTTAACGTGATTTGATGCTATCCGACGCTATTCGGCGACAGGCAGTGCGATTCTGCTTGATTCAGATCGATTAGGTGCGATTTGGCACTATCCGGCTCTTTTCGGATCTATTCAGCTCCATTCAGCTCTATTCATCTCTCTTCGGCCTATTCAGCTCTTTTCGACTCTATTCGACCCTACTCTTTTCTACTCTATTCTATTCTATTCCTTCTATTTTCTGGTAATCTCTTCTACTCTACTGCATTCTAGTCTACTCTCCCCTCCCCTCCCCTTCTCTAATGTATACGTTTCGATTGAATTTGACGCACTGAGCGTGCTTCGACGCGATTAAGCTTGAATCGGCTCTATTCAGATCGATTTGGCTCTGTTCGGCTCTATTAAACTCCATCCGGCTCGTTTCGGCTTGAGTTGCTTCAATTCTGCTCGACTCGGCCTTATTCAGCCATATTCTGCTCTATTCGACTCTTTTCTACTCTATTTGTCTCTATTTGACTCAATTCTACTCCGTTCTAGTCATTCCACACCATTCAACACTATTCTGCTCTACCCTACCCTACACCACTCTAATTTACTCGAATCGATTCAATGCCATTCCTATCTTTTCGTCTCCATTTGTCTCTACTCAGCTCTATTCAACTCTGTCACACTCTATTCTACTGTATTATACTCTAGTCTTCTCTATTCCACTGTATTGTTTCTATTCTGTTCTGTTCTATTCTACTCTATCCTACCCTACCCTATGCTTCCCAACTCTAATCTATTCTACTCCATTTGATTGGATTTGATTCAACCCATTTCAACGCGATTCGGCTCGATTTGGCTCTGTTCGAATCTATTCTACTCTATTCCCCTCTACTCTACTCTAGCCTACTCTTTTCTGTATTTGTTCCGTATTGTTCTCTTCTATTCTGTTGTTTCTATTTTTCTCTACTCTAGTCCACCCCACCTTACCATACCCGAACCTCCCCTACTCTAATCTATTCAATTCAATTCGATGAATTTTGATGCAATTCGGGTCGAATCAGTTTGATTCGTGTCCATTCAGCTCCATTCGGCTCGAATAGTGTCGATTCAGCTTGATTAGGCTCAATTCACTGGATTCGGCTCGATTTGGCTCAATTCAGCTCGATTCGGCCCTCTTCGGCTCTTTTCTACTCTATTTGACTCCATTGTACACCATTCTACCTCATTGTACACTATTCTACTCTACCGTACTCCAATTTACTGTAATCTATTCAATGGGATTCGACAAGATTTGTCTAGTTTCGTCTCCATTTGGCTCAATTCGACTCTATTCCACTCTGTTCTACTCTGCTCTATTCTATTCTACTCTACACTCTTCTGCTCTGCTCTACCCTTTTCTACTCTATTCTATTGTATTCTTTCTATTCTCTTCTACTGTGTTCAATTCTATTCTACTCTTTTCTATCCTACCCTACTCTAATCTATTCTACTGGATTCGATTCCACGCATTTCGATGCGTTTCTTCTCAACTCGGCTCCATTGCACTTTGTTCATCCCCCTTCGGCTCAAATTGGTTCATCTCTAATCGGCTCCATTCGGCTCTAGTCACCTCTGTTTGGCTCTATTCAGCTCTATGAGACTCCACTCAACTCTATTATCTCTTTTTGACTCCATTCATCTCCATTCTACACCGTTCTACTCCATCCTACTCTATTCGTCTTTATTCTATTGTATCGTACTCTACCCTACTCTAGTCTCTTCTAAGCGATTGGATTTGTTTTGACTTGGATCGATGGGATTCAATGCAAGTCGACGGGATTTGGCGTGGTACGGCACGATTCCACGGGATTCGGCGTGATTTGTCTTGATTTCTATCGCTTCAGCTCTTTTTGGCTCTATTTGGCTCCATTTGGCTCTATTCGGCAATATTCGACTCTATTCTACTCTACTCTTCTATGTTCTACTGGGCCCTATTCTATTCTTTCAGTTCTGTTCTGTTCTATCCCGTTCTGTTCTACTGCATTCTATTCTACTCTAACTTAACCTACTGTAATCCGCTCAATTCTATTGAACACGCTTGAACGCGATTCGACCTGATTCGGATCGTATCAGCTCGATTCAGCTCCATTAGACTCGATTCGGGTCTACTCGGCTCTTTTCCCCTCTATTTGGCTCTTTTTTGCAGTATTCGACTCTATTTGACTCTAGTCTACTCTACTCTCTTCTTTCTGTTCTGTTCTATTCTACTCTATTCTATTCTATCCAACCCTACCCTCACCTTACCTGCCCTACACAAATCTTTTTGATTTGATTCGACACATTTCAATGCTATTTGACATGATTCATCTCGATTCACCTCGAATTTCATCGAATCAACTCTATTCAGTTCCGTTCGGCTCTTTTTGGCTCTATTCAATTCGATTTGACTCTATTCTACTGCACTCGACTCTACTTAATTCTGTTCTATTCTTCCTATTGTGTTCAGTTCTGTTCTATTCTAACCTCTCCTACCCTACCCTCCTCTACTCTGAACTATTCAATTCGATTCAATGCATTTCAACGCAATTCCATGTGATTAGGCTTGAGTTGGCTTGAGTTAGCTCTATTTGGCTTGCGTCGGGTCAGTTCAGCTTGATTCTGCTCTATTAGCATAATTAGGTTCGATGCAACCTTCTTCAGCCCTGTTCGGCTCTATTCAACTCTTTTCTACTTTATTCATCTCTATTGGACTCCATTCGACTGCACTCCACACCATTCTACTCTGTTCGACTCCATTCTACACTATTCTATTCTGTTCTACCCTACCCTACTCTATTCTAATTGATTCGATTCATCGCGATTTGTCTCGTTCCCTCTCCATTCGACTCAATTCACCTCGAATTGTATCTATTCATCTATATTCTGCACTACTCGACTCTGACTATTCTCCTCTACTGAACTCTACTCCATTCTACTCTTTGTATTCTCTTCTGTATTACTCTATGCTACCCTATTGCGTTGTTCTGTGCCCTAACCTACCAAATCCCAGCCTAACCTACACTACTCTAATCTGTTCAATTTAATTCTATGCCATTCAGTTTGACCCGATTTGACCCAATTCGATGGGATTCATGAGATTCTATGAGATTCGATGGGTTTTGGCGAGATTTGATGGAATTCGACGAGATTCCAGGCAGTAGGACGTGATTAGGTGCGATTCAGCTCGATTTAGCTCAGCTCATTTTCTTTGCCTCTCTTTGACTCATTTCAGCTCCATTCAGCTCGAATCTGGTCGGTCCGACTCGATTCAGCTCGATTCTGCTCTATTCGGCACGATTCAGCCGTATTTGGTCCTATTTGGCGCTGTTCAGCTGTATTGAACTCTTTTCTACTCTATTCATCTCTGTTCAACTCCTTTAGACTCCATTCTATACCATTCTACTCCATTCTACACTATTCTATTCTACGGAATCCTACCCCTCCCTACCTTATCCTAATCTAGTCTGTTCTTTTCTATTCTGTTGTATTCTATTCTCCTTTTCTATTTTCTCTATTCCATCCTATGCTACTCTACCATACCCTACATTAAACTAACCTATCCTGACCTATGCTGTTATTCTATTTTATTCTATTTTCTGTGTTCCGCCGTACGCTACCCTATCCTATGCTACCCCACCATACCATACCCTACTACTTAGGGGTACTCAATAAGGGTACTAGTTTGGGCAAGAGTAAGACCTACGGCAGGGGTACTAGTTCAGGCTACTAGATGAGGCCACTCTACCAGATAAGAGTTCTAGTGGAGGCAAGGTTACGAGTTAAGACTACTAGTCAAGACAAGGGTACTAGTTAAGGCTACTAGTCGAGGCAAGGGTACTTGTTAGGGCCAGGGTACTTGTTAAGGGTACCGGTTAAGGCAAGGCTACTAATTAAGGGTATTAGTAAGGCAAGGGTACCAGGTAAGGCTACTAGTTGAGGCAAGGGTAATAGTGAAGACTAATAGTTAAGGCAAGGTTACTAGTTAAGGCCAGTGTACTAGTTAAGGCTACTGGTTAAGGTAAGGCTACTAGCTAAGGGTGCTAATTGAGGGAAGGCTACTAGTTCATATTACTTATTTAGGGTACTTTTGAAGGCAAGCGCACTGTTCAAGGCTAGGTGTCAAGACTACTGACCTATGCCACTCGTCTTGCTGACTTGTCCAGCTGACTAGTCTAGACTACTACTCTAACCTTCTCTTGTCTACTCTACTCTAGTCTACTTTCGTCTACCCTAGTCTACCCTATCATAAACTACCCTACTCTAACCTTTTCTAATCTATTCGATTTGATTCGGTTCAAAGCATTTCGATGAAATTGGACGCGATTACGCTTGAATCGCCTCGATTGGGCTCGATTGAGCACCATCAGCTCGATGTGGCTCATATCACTTCGATTCAACTCGTTTCGGCTCGATTCGACTCAGTTCAGCCTTATTCGGCCCTATTTGCCTCGATTCGACTCTTTTCTATTCTATTTGTTTTTATCCGACTCCATTGCACTCCATTCTATTCTATTCTCTTCTACCCTACCCTGCCCTAGTCTAATCTATTCTAATGGATTCCATTCAAGGCGATTTGAAGCAATTCGACGCGATTCATCTCTTTTAGTTTCCATTTGGCTCGATTCGGCTAGAATTGGCTCTCTTCAGCCATATCCTGCACTATTTGACTCTATTCGACTCAATTCTCCTCTACTCGTCTCTACTTTGCTCTGCTCTACCCTACTGTACTATATTCTGTTCTTTCTATTCTCTACTGTTCTATTCTACCCTCCTCGCCCCTCCGCTCCCCTTCTCCAATCTATTTCGTTCGACTCGATTCGACGCATTTCCACGCGATTCGACGCGGTTGGGCTTGAATCAGCTCGATTCGCTTCGAATCGGCTCGATTTGGCTCCATTTCACTCCATTTGGCTCGAATTCATCGATTCTGCTGGATTCTGCTCGATTAGGCCTTCTTTGGCCCTATTGGGCCCTATTCTGCTATATTTGACTCTTTTCTACTCTATTCATCTCTATTCGACTCCATTCTATTCCATTCCACACCATTCTACACTATTCTCCTCTATTCTACCCATCCCTACCCTAACCTATTCTAATTGATTCGATTCGATTTGACCCGATTCAAAGCAATTCCACGCGATTCCTCTCGTTTGTTCTCCATTCGGTTCAATTCGGCTAGGTTCTGCACTATTTGACTCTTTTCTACTCTATTCTATTCTGTTGTGTTCTTTCTATTGTGTTCTGTTCTGTTCTATCCTATTCTGTTGTACTCTATTCTATTCTACCCTACCCAACCCTACCGCACCCCACCCAAACCTACCCTACTTTAATCTATTAGATTCAATTCGATTCATTTCGACGCAATTTGACAGGATCAACGGGATTCGATGAGATTGGAAGGCATTCAACGGGATTCGAAGAGACTTGATGAGATTCCATGCGATTCGACGTGATTCAGCAGGGTTCTATGAGATCTGACGCAATTCGAAGTTATTCGACGTGATACGACGCGATTTGCCGTGATTCAGCGACATTCGATGAAATTCAACGGCATATGAAGCCATTCGACATGGTTTGACGCAAAATGATGTGATTGGACCTGATTTAACGTGATTTGATGCTGTCCGACGCTATTCGGCGACCGTCAGTGCGATTCTGCTTGATTGAGATCGATTAGGTGCGATTTGGCACTATACGGCTCTTTTCGGCTCTATTCAGCTCCATTCAGCTCTATTCATCTCTCTTCGGCCTATTCAGCTCTATTCGACTCTATTCGACCCTACTCTTTTCTACTCTATTCTATTTTATTCCTTCTATTTTGTTGTAATCTCTTCTACTCTACTGCATTCTAGTCTACTCTCCCCTCCCCTCCCCTTCTCTAATGTATACGTGTCGATTGAATTTGACGCACTGAGCGTGCTTCGACGCGATTAAGCTTGAATCGGCTCTATTCAGATTGATTTGGCTCTCTTCGGCTCTATTAAGCTCCATCCGGCTCGTTTTGGCTTGAGTTGTTTCAATTCTGCTCGACTCGGCCTTATTCAGCCATATTCTGCTCTATTCGACTCTTTTCTACTCTATTTGTCTCTATTTGACTCAATTCTACTCCGTTCTAGTCATTCCACACCATTCAACACTATTCTGCTCTACCCTACCCTACACCACTCTAATTTACTCTAATCGATTCAACGCCATTCCTATCTTTTCGTCTCCATTTGTCTCTACTCAGCTCTATTCAACTCTGTCACACTCTATTCTACTGTATTATACTCTAGTCTTCTCTATTCCACTGTATTGTTTCTATTCTGTTCTGTTCTATTCTACTCTATCCTACCCTACCCTATGCTTCCCAACTCTAATCTATTCTACTCCATTTGATTGGATTTGATTCAACCCATTTCAACGCGATTCGGCTCGATTTGGCTCTGTTCGAACCTATTCTACTCTATTCCCCTCTACTCTACTCTAGCCTACTCTTTTCTGTATTTGTTCCGTATTGTTCTCTTCTATTCTGTTGTTTCTATTTTTCTCTACTCTAGTCCACCCCACCTTACCATACCCGAACCTCCCCTACTCTAATCTATTCAATTCAATTCGATGAATTTTGATGCAATTCGGGTCGAATCAGTTTGATTCGTGTCCATTCAGCTCCATTCGGCTCGAATAGTGTCGATTCAGCTTGATTAGGCTCAATTCACTGGATTCGGCTCGATTTGGCTCAATTCAGCTCGATTCGGCCCTCTTCGGCTCTTTTCTACTCTATTTGACTCCATTGTACACCATTCTACCTCATTGTACACTATTCTACTCTACCGTACTCCAATTTACTGTAATCTATTCAATGGGATTCGACAAGATTTGTCTAGTTTCGTCTCCATTTGGCTCAATTCGACTCTATTCCACTCTGTTCTACTCTGCTCTATTCTATTCTACTCTACACTCTTCTGCTCTGCTCTACCCTTTTCTACTCTATTCTATTGTATTCTTTCTATTCTCTTCTACTGTGTTCAATTCTATTCTACTCTTTTCTATCCTACCCTACTCTAATCTATTCTACTGGATTCGATTCCACGCATTTCGATGCGTTTCTTCTCAACTCGGCTCCATTGCACTTTGTTCATCCCCCTTCGGCTCAAATTGGTTCATCTCTAATCGGCTCCATTCGGCTCTAGTCACCTCTGTTTGGCTCTATTCAGCTCTATGAGACTCCACTCAACTCTATTATCTCTTTTTGACTCCATTCATCTCCATTCTACACCGTTCTACTCCATCCTACTCTATTCGTCTTTATTCTATTGTATCGTACTCTACCCTACTCTAGTCTCTTCTAAGCGATTGGATTTGTTTTGACTTGGATCGATGGGATTCAATGCAAGTCGACGGGATTTGGCGTGGTACGGCACGATTCCACGGGATTCGGCGTGATTTGTCTTGATTTCTATCGCTTCAGCTCTTTTTGGCTCTATTTGGCTCCATTTGGCTCTATTCGGCAATATTCGACTCTATTCTACTCTACTCTTCTATGTTCTACTGGGCCCTATTCTATTCTTTCAGTTCTGTTCTGTTCTATCCCGTTCTGTTCTACTGCATTCTATTCTACTCTAACTTAACCTACTGTAATCCGCTCAATTCTATTGAACACGCTTGAACGCGATTCGACCTGATTCGGATCGTATCAGCTCGATTCAGCTCCATTAGACTCGATTCGGGTCTACTCGGCTCTTTTCCCCTCTATTTGGCTCTTTTTTGCAGTATTCGACTCTATTTGACTCTAGTCTACTCTACTCTCTTCTTTCTGTTCTGTTCTATTCTACTCTATTCTATTCTATCCAACCCTACCCTCACCTTACCTGCCCTACACAAATCTTTTTGATTTGATTCGACACATTTCAATGCTATTTGACATGATTCATCTCGATTCACCTCGAATTTCATCGAATCAACTCTATTCAGTTCCGTTCGGCTCTTTTTGGCTCTATTCAATTCGATTTGACTCTATTCTACTGCACTCGACTCTACTTAATTCTGTTCTATTCTTCCTATTGTGTTCAGTTCTGTTCTATTCTAACCTCTCCTACCCTACCCTCCTCTACTCTGAACTATTCAATTCGATTCAATGCATTTCAACGCAATTCCATGTGATTAGGCTTGAGTTGGCTTGAGTTAGCTCTATTTGGCTTGCGTCGGGTCAGTTCAGCTTGATTCTGCTCTATTAGCATAATTAGGTTCGATGCAACCTTCTTCAGCCCTGTTCGGCTCTATTCAACTCTTTTCTACTTTATTCATCTCTATTGGACTCCATTCGACTGCACTCCACACCATTCTACTCTGTTCGACTCCATTCTACACTATTCTATTCTGTTCTACCCTACCCTACTCTATTCTAATTGATTCGATTCATCGCGATTTGTCTCGTTCCCTCTCCATTCGACTCAATTCACCTCGAATTGTATCTATTCATCTATATTCTGCACTACTCGACTCTGACTATTCTCCTCTACTGAACTCTACTCCATTCTACTCTTTGTATTCTCTTCTGTATTACTCTATGCTACCCTATTGCGTTGTTCTGTGCCCTAACCTACCAAATCCCAGCCTAACCTACACTACTCTAATCTGTTCAATTTAATTCTATGCCATTCAGTTTGACCCGATTTGACCCAATTCGATGGGATTCATGAGATTCTATGAGATTCGATGGGTTTTGGCGAGATTTGATGGAATTCGACGAGATTCCAGGCAGTAGGACGTGATTAGGTGCGATTCAGCTCGATTTAGCTCAGCTCATTTTCTTTGCCTCTCTTTGACTCATTTCAGCTCCATTCAGCTCGAATCTGGTCGGTCCGACTCGATTCAGCTCGATTCTGCTCTATTCGGCACGATTCAGCCGTATTTGGTCCTATTTGGCGCTGTTCAGCTGTATTGAACTCTTTTCTACTCTATTCATCTCTGTTCAACTCCTTTAGACTCCATTCTATACCATTCTACTCCATTCTACACTATTCTATTCTACGGAATCCTACCCCTCCCTACCTTATCCTAATCTAGTCTGTTCTTTTCTATTCTGTTGTATTCTATTCTCCTTTTCTATTTTCTCTATTCCATCCTATGCTACTCTACCATACCCTACATTAAACTAACCTATCCTGACCTATGCTGTTATTCTATTTTATTCTATTTTCTGTGTTCCGCCGTACGCTACCCTATCCTATGCTACCCCACCATACCATACCCTACTACTTAGGGGTACTCAATAAGGGTACTAGTTTGGGCAAGAGTAAGACCTACGGCAGGGGTACTAGTTCAGGCTACTAGATGAGGCCACTCTACCAGATAAGAGTTCTAGTGGAGGCAAGGTTACGAGTTAAGACTACTAGTCAAGACAAGGGTACTAGTTAAGGCTACTAGTCGAGGCAAGGGTACTTGTTAGGGCCAGGGTACTTGTTAAGGGTACCGGTTAAGGCAAGGCTACTAATTAAGGGTATTAGTAAGGCAAGGGTACCAGGTAAGGCTACTAGTTGAGGCAAGGGTAATAGTGAAGACTAATAGTTAAGGCAAGGTTACTAGTTAAGGCCAGTGTACTAGTTAAGGCTACTGGTTAAGGTAAGGCTACTAGCTAAGGGTGCTAATTGAGGGAAGGCTACTAGTTCATATTACTTATTTAGGGTACTTTTGAAGGCAAGCGCACTGTTCAAGGCTAGGTGTCAAGACTACTGACCTATGCCACTCGTCTTGCTGACTTGTCCAGCTGACTAGTCTAGACTACTACTCTAACCTTCTCTTGTCTACTCTACTCTAGTCTACTTTCGTCTACCCTAGTCTACCCTATCATAAACTACCCTACTCTAACCTTTTCTAATCTATTCGATTTGATTCGGTTCAAAGCATTTCGATGAAATTGGACGCGATTACGCTTGAATCGCCTCGATTGGGCTCGATTGAGCACCATCAGCTCGATGTGGCTCATATCACTTCGATTCAACTCGTTTCGGCTCGATTCGACTCAGTTCAGCCTTATTCGGCCCTATTTGCCTCGATTCGACTCTTTTCTATTCTATTTGTTTTTATCCGACTCCATTGCACTCCATTCTATTCTATTCTCTTCTACCCTACCCTGCCCTAGTCTAATCTATTCTAATGGATTCCATTCAAGGCGATTTGAAGCAATTCGACGCGATTCATCTCTTTTAGTTTCCATTTGGCTCGATTCGGCTAGAATTGGCTCTCTTCAGCCATATCCTGCACTATTTGACTCTATTCGACTCAATTCTCCTCTACTCGTCTCTACTTTGCTCTGCTCTACCCTACTGTACTATATTCTGTTCTTTCTATTCTCTACTGTTCTATTCTACCCTCCTCGCCCCTCCGCTCCCCTTCTCCAATCTATTTCGTTCGACTCGATTCGACGCATTTCCACGCGATTCGACGCGGTTGGGCTTGAATCAGCTCGATTCGCTTCGAATCGGCTCGATTTGGCTCCATTTCACTCCATTTGGCTCGAATTCATCGATTCTGCTGGATTCTGCTCGATTAGGCCTTCTTTGGCCCTATTGGGCCCTATTCTGCTATATTTGACTCTTTTCTACTCTATTCATCTCTATTCGACTCCATTCTATTCCATTCCACACCATTCTACACTATTCTCCTCTATTCTACCCATCCCTACCCTAACCTATTCTAATTGATTCGATTCGATTTGACCCGATTCAAAGCAATTCCACGCGATTCCTCTCGTTTGTTCTCCATTCGGTTCAATTCGGCTAGGTTCTGCACTATTTGACTCTTTTCTACTCTATTCTATTCTGTTGTGTTCTTTCTATTGTGTTCTGTTCTGTTCTATCCTATTCTGTTGTACTCTATTCTATTCTACCCTACCCAACCCTACCGCACCCCACCCAAACCTACCCTACTTTAATCTATTAGATTCAATTCGATTCATTTCGACGCAATTTGACAGGATCAACGGGATTCGATGAGATTGGAAGGCATTCAACGGGATTCGAAGAGACTTGATGAGATTCCATGCGATTCGACGTGATTCAGCAGGGTTCTATGAGATCTGACGCAATTCGAAGTTATTCGACGTGATACGACGCGATTTGCCGTGATTCAGCGACATTCGATGAAATTCAACGGCATATGAAGCCATTCGACATGGTTTGACGCAAAATGATGTGATTGGACCTGATTTAACGTGATTTGATGCTGTCCGACGCTATTCGGCGACCGTCAGTGCGATTCTGCTTGATTGAGATCGATTAGGTGCGATTTGGCACTATACGGCTCTTTTCGGCTCTATTCAGCTCCATTCAGCTCTATTCATCTCTCTTCGGCCTATTCAGCTCTATTCGACTCTATTCGACCCTACTCTTTTCTACTCTATTCTATTTTATTCCTTCTATTTTGTTGTAATCTCTTCTACTCTACTGCATTCTAGTCTACTCTCCCCTCCCCTCCCCTTCTCTAATGTATACGTGTCGATTGAATTTGACGCACTGAGCGTGCTTCGACGCGATTAAGCTTGAATCGGCTCTATTCAGATTGATTTGGCTCTCTTCGGCTCTATTAAGCTCCATCCGGCTCGTTTTGGCTTGAGTTGTTTCAATTCTGCTCGACTCGGCCTTATTCAGCCATATTCTGCTCTATTCGACTCTTTTCTACTCTATTTGTCTCTATTTGACTCAATTCTACTCCGTTCTAGTCATTCCACACCATTCAACACTATTCTGCTCTACCCTACCCTACACCACTCTAATTTACTCTAATCGATTCAACGCCATTCCTATCTTTTCGTCTCCATTTGTCTCTACTCAGCTCTATTCAACTCTGTCACACTCTATTCTACTGTATTATACTCTAGTCTTCTCTATTCCACTGTATTGTTTCTATTCTGTTCTGTTCTATTCTACTCTATCCTACCCTACCCTATGCTTCCCAACTCTAATCTATTCTACTCCATTTGATTGGATTTGATTCAACCCATTTCAACGCGATTCGGCTCGATTTGGCTCTGTTCGAACCTATTCTACTCTATTCCCCTCTACTCTACTCTAGCCTACTCTTTTCTGTATTTGTTCCGTATTGTTCTCTTCTATTCTGTTGTTTCTATTTTTCTCTACTCTAGTCCACCCCACCTTACCATACCCGAACCTCCCCTACTCTAATCTATTCAATTCAATTCGATGAATTTTGATGCAATTCGGGTCGAATCAGTTTGATTCGTGTCCATTCAGCTCCATTCGGCTCGAATAGTGTCGATTCAGCTTGATTAGGCTCAATTCACTGGATTCGGCTCGATTTGGCTCAATTCAGCTCGATTCGGCCCTCTTCGGCTCTTTTCTACTCTATTTGACTCCATTGTACACCATTCTACCTCATTGTACACTATTCTACTCTACCGTACTCCAATTTACTGTAATCTATTCAATGGGATTCGACAAGATTTGTCTAGTTTCGTCTCCATTTGGCTCAATTCGACTCTATTCCACTCTGTTCTACTCTGCTCTATTCTATTCTACTCTACACTCTTCTGCTCTGCTCTACCCTTTTCTACTCTATTCTACTGTATTCTTTCTATTCTCTTCTACTGTGTTCAATTCTATTCTACTCTTTTCTATCCTACCCTACTCTAATCTATTCTACTGGATTCGATTCCACGCATTTCGATGCGTTTCTTCTCAACTCGGCTCCATTGCACTTTGTTCATCCCCCTTCGGCTCAAATCGGTTCATCTCCAATCGGCTCCATTCGGCTCTAGTCAGCTCTATTCAGCTCTATTCGGCTCTATGAGACTCTACTCAACTCCATTATCTCTTTTTGACTCCATTCAACTCCATTCTACACCGTTCTACTCCATCCTACTCTATTCGTCTTTATTCTATTGTATCGTACTCTACCCTACTCTAGTCTCTTCTAAGCGATTGGATTTGTTTTGACTTGGATCGATGGGATTCAATGCAAGTCTACGGGATTTGGCGTTATATGGCACAATTCCACGGGATTCGGCATGATATGGCACGATTCCACGGGATTCGGCGTGATTTGTCTTGATTTCTATCGCTTCAGCTCTTTTTGGCTCTATTTGGCTCTATTCGGCAATATTCGACTCTATTCTACTCTACTCTTCTATGCTCTACTGGACTCTATTCTATTCTTTCAGTTCTGTTCTGTTCTATCCTGTTCTGTTCTACTGCATTCTATTCTACCCTACCCTACTCTAACTTAACCTAGTTTAATCTGCTCAATTCTATTGAACACACTTGAACGCGATTCGACCTGATTCGGGTCGTATCAGCTCGATTCAGCTCCGTTTGACTCAATTCGTTCCTACTCGTCTCTTTTCCCCTCTATTTGTCTCTTTTTTGTAGTATTCGACTCTATTTGACTCTAGTCTACTCTCTTCTTTCTGTTCTGTTCTATTCTACTCTATTCTATAATATCCTACCCTACCCTCACCTTACCTGCCCTACACAAATCTTTTTGATTCGATTCGACACATTTCAATGCTATTTGACATGATTCATCTCGATTCACCTCGAATTTCGCCGAATCAGCTCTATTCAGTTCCGTTCGGCTCTTTTCGGCTCTATTCAACTCGATTTGACTCTATTCTACTGCACTCGACTCTACTTAATTCTGTTCTATTCTTCCTACTGTGTTCTGTTCTGTTCCATTCTAACCTCTCCTACCCTACCCTCCTCTACTCTAAACTATTCAATTCGATTCAATGCATTTCAACGCAATTCCATGTGATTAGGCTTGAGTTGGCTTGAGTTAGCTCTATTTGGCTTGCGTCGGGTCGATTCGGCTTGATTCTGCTCTCTTAGCATAATTAGGCTCGATGCAACCTTCTTCAGCCCTGTTCGGCTCTATTCAACTCTTTTCTACTTTATTCATCTCTATTGGACTCCATTCGACTGCACTCCACACCATTCTACTCTGTTCGACTCCATTCTACACTATTCTATTCTGTTCTACCCTACCCTACTCTATTCTAATTGATTCGATTCATCGCCATTTGTCTCGTTCCCTCTCCATTTGACTCAATTCACCTCGAACTGTATCTATTCATCTATATTCAGCACTACTCGACTCTGACTATTCTCCTCTACTGAACTCTACTCCATTCTACTCTTTGTGTTCTCTTCTGTATTACTCTTTGCTACCCTATTCCATTCTCCTGTGCCCTAACCTACCAAATCCCAGCCTAACCTACACTACTCTAATCTGTTCAATTTAATTCTATGCCGTTCAGTTTGACCCGATTTGACACAATTCGATGGGATTCATGAGATTCTATGAGATTCGACGGGTTTGGGCGAGATTTGATGGAATTCGACGAGATTCCAGGCAGTAGGACGTGATTAGGTGCGATTCAGCTCGATTTAGCTCAGCTCATTTTCTTTGCCTCTCTTTGACTCATTTCAGCTCCATTCAGCTCGAATCTGGTCGGTCCGACTCGATTCTGCTCTATTCGGCACGATTCAGCCGTGTTTGGTCCTATTCGGCGCTGTTCAGCTGTATTGAACTCTTTTCTACTCTATTCGTCTCTGTTCAACTCCTTTAGACTCCATTCTATACCATTCTACTCCATTCTACACTATTCTATTCTACGGAATCCTACCCCTCCCTACCCTATCCTAATCTAGTCTGTTCTTTTCTATTCTGTTGTATTCTATTCTCCTTTTCTATTTTCTCTATTCCATCCTATGCTACTCTACCACACCCTACATTAAACTAACCTATCCTGACCTATGCTGTTATTCTATTTTATTCTATTTTCTGTGTTCCACCGTATGCTACCCTATCCTATGCTACCCCACCGTACCATACCCTACTACTTAGGGGTACTCAATAAGGGTACTAGTTTGGGCAAGAGTACTACCTACGGCAGGGGTACTAGTTCAGGCTACTAGATGAGGCCACTCTACCAGATAAGAGTTTTAGTGAAGGCAAGGGTACGAGTTAAGACTACTAGTCAAGGCAAGGGTACTAGTTAAGGCTACTAGTCGAGGCAAGGGTACTAGCTAGGGCCAGGGTACTTGTTAAGGGTACCGGTTAAGGCAAGGCTACTAATTAAGGGTATTAGTAAGGCAAGGGTACCAGGTAAGGCTACTAGTTGAGGCAAGGGTAGTAGTTAAGACTAATAGTTAAGGCAAGGTTACTAGTTAAGGCCAGGGTACTAGTTAAGGCTACTGGTTAAGGCAAGGCTACTAGCTAAGGGTGCTAGTAAGCTAGGCTACTAGTTAAGGGGGTGCCAGTTAAGGCAAGGCTACTAGTTAAGGGTGCTACTTAAGCAAGGCTACTAGTTCAGATTACTTATTTAGGGTACTTGTCAAGGCAAGCGTACTGTTCAAGGCTAGTTGTCAAGACTACGGACCTATGCCACTCGTCTTGCTGACTTGTCCAGCTGACTAGTCTAGACTACTACTCTAACCTTCTCTTGTCTACTCTACTGTAGTCTATTTTCGTCTACCCTAGTCTACCCTATCATAAACTACCCTACCCTAACCTTTTCTAATCTATTCGATTTGATTCGGTTCAAAGCATTTTGATGCGATTGGACGCGATTATGCTTGAATCGGCTCGATTCCACTCTATTCAGCACCAGCAGCTCGAATTGACTCAAATCGCTTCGATTCAGCTCGTTTCGGCTCGATTCGACTCAGTTCAGCCTTATTCGGCCCTATTTGCCTCGATTCGACTCTTTTCTATTCTATTTGTCTCTATGCGACTCCATTGCACTCCATTCTATTCTATTCTCTTCTACCCTACCCTGCCCTAGTCTAATCTATTCTAATGGATTCCATTCAACGCGATTCGAAGCAATTCGACGCGATTCATCTCGTTTTGTTTCCATTTGGCTCGATTCGGCTAGAATTGGCTCTCTTCAGCCATATCCTGCACTATTTGACTCTATTCGACTCAATTCTCCTCTACTCGTCTCTACTTTGCTCTGCTCTACCCTACTGTACTATATTCTGTTCTTTCTATTCTCTACTGTTCTATTCTACCCTCCTCGCCCCTCCGCTCCCCTTCTCCAATCTATTTCGTTCGACTCGATTCGACGCATTTCCACGCGATTCGACGCGATTGGGCTTGAATCAGCTCGATTCGCTTCGAATCGGCTCGATTTGGCTCCATTTCACTCCATTTGGCTCGAATTCATCGATTCTGCTGGATTCTGCTCGATTAGGCCTTCTTTGGCCCTATTGGGCCCTATTCTGCTCTATTTGACTCTTTTCTACTCTATTCGTCTCTATTCGACTCCATTCTATTCCATTCCACACCATTCTACACTATTCTCCTCTATTCTACCCATCCCTACCCTAACCTATTCTAATTGATTCGATTCGATTTGACCCGATTCAAAGCAATTCAACGCGATTCGTCTCGTTTGGTCTCCATTCGGTTCAATTCGGCTAGGTTCTGCACTATTTGACTCTTTTCTACTCTATTCTATTCTGTTGTGTTCTTTCTATTGTGTTCTGTTCTGTTCTATCCTATTCCGTTGTACTCTATTCTATTCTACCCTACCCAACCCTACTGCACCCCACCCAAACCTACCCTACTTTAATCTATTAGATTCAATTCGATTCATTTCGACGCAATTTGACAGGATCAACGGGATTCGATGAGATCGGAAGGCATTCAACGGGATTCGAAGAGACTTGATGAGATTCCATGCGATTCGACGTGATTCAGCAGGGTTCTATGAGATCTGACGCAATTCGAAGTTATTCGACGTGATACGACGCGATTTGCCGTGATTCAGCGACATTCGATGAAATTCAACGGCATATGAAGCCATTCGACATGGTTTGACGCAAAATGATGTGATTGGACCTGATTTAACGTGATTTGATGCTGTCCGACGCTATTCGGCGACCGTCAGTGCGATTCTGCTTGATTCAGATCGATTAGGTGCGATTTGGCACTATACGGCTCTTTTCGGCTCTATTCAGCTCCATTCAGCTCTATTCATCTCTCTTCGGCCTATTCAGCTCTATTCGACTCTATTCGACCCTACTCTTTTCTACTCTATTCTATTTTATTCCTTCTATTTTGTTGTAATCTCTTCTACTCTACTGCATTCTAGTCTACTCTCCCCTCCCCTCCCCTTCTCTAATGTATACGTTTCGATTGAATTTGACGCACTGAGCGTGCTTCGACGCGATTAAGCTTGAATCGGCTCTATTCAGATTGATTTGGCTCTCTTCGGCTCTATTAAGCTCCATCCGGCTCGTTTTGGCTTGAGTTGTTTCAATTCTGCTCGACTCGGCCTTATTCAGCCATATTCTGCTCTATTCGACTCTTTTCTACTCTATTTGTCTCTATTTGACTCAATTCTACTCCGTTCTAGTCATTCCACACCATTCAACACTATTCTGCTCTACCCTACCCTACACCACTCTAATTTACTCGAATCGATTCAACGCGGTTCCTATCATTTCGTCTCCATTTGTCTCTATTCAGCTCTATTCAACTCTATCATACTCTAGTCTACTCTATTATACTCTAGTCTTCTCTATTCCACTGTATTGTTTCTATTCTGTTCTGTTCTATTCTACTCTATCCTACCCTACCCTATGCTTCCCAACTCTAATCTATTCTACTCCATTTGATTGGATTTGATTCAACCCATTTCAACGCGATTCGGCTCGATTTGGCTCTGTTCGAACCTATTCTACTCTATTCCCCTCTACTCTACTCTAGCCTACTCTTTTCTGTATTTGTTCCGTATTGTTCTCTTCTATTCTGTTCTTTCTATTTTTCTCTACTCTAGTCCACCCCACCTTACCATACCCGAACCTCCCCTACTCTAATCTATTGAATTCAATTCGATGAATTTTGATGCAATTCGGGTCGAATCAGTTCGATTCGTGTCCATTCAGCTCCATTCGGCTCGAATAGTGTCGATTCAGCTTGATTAGGCTCATTTCACTGGATTCGGCTCGATTTGGCTCAATTCAGCTCGATTCGGCCCTCTTCGGCTCTTTTCTACTCTATTTGACTCCATTGTACACCATTCTACCTCATTGTACACTATTCTACTCTACCGTACTCCAATTTACTGTCATTTATTCAATGGGATTCGACACGATTTGTCTAGTTTCGTCCCCATTTGGCTCGATTCGACTCTATTCCACTCTGCTCTATTCTATTCTGCTGTACACTCTTCTGCTCTGCTCTACCCTTTTCTACTCTATTCTACTGTATTCTTTCTATTCTCTTCTACTGTGTTCAATTCTATTCTACTCTTTTCTATCCTACCCTACTCTAATCTATTCTACTGGATTCGATTCCACGCATTTCGATGCGTTTCTTCTCAACTCGGCTCCATTGCACTTTGTTCATCCCCCTTCGGCTCAAATCCGTTCATCTCCAATCGGCTCCATTCGGCTCTAGTCAGCTCTATTCAGCTCTATTCGGCTCTATGAGACTCTACTCAACTCCATTATCTCTTTTTGACTCCATTCAACTCCATTCTACACCGTTCTACTCCATCCTACTCTATTCGTCTTTATTCTATTGTATCGTACTCTACCCTACTCTAGTCTCTTCTAAGCGATTGGATTTGTTTTGACTTGGATCGATGGGATTCAATGCAAGTCTACGGGATTTGGCGTTATATGGCACAATTCCACGGGATTCGGCATGATATGGCACGATTCCACGGGATTCGGCGTGATTTGTCTTGATTTCTATCGCTTCAGCTCTTTTTGGCTCTATTTGGCTCTATTCGGCAATATTCGACTCTATTCTACTCTACTCTTCTATGCTCTACTGGACTCTATTCTATTCTTTCAGTTCTGTTCTGTTCTATCCTGTTCTGTTCTACTGCATTCTATTCTACCCTACCCTACTCTAACTTAACCTAGTTTAATCTGCTCAATTCTATTGAACACACTTGAACGCGATTCGACCTGATTCGGGTCGTATCAGCTCGATTCAGCTCCGTTTGACTCAATTCGTTCCTACTCGTCTCTTTTCCCCTCTATTTGTCTCTTTTTTGTAGTATTCGACTCTATTTGACTCTAGTCTACTCTCTTCTTTCTGTTCTGTTCTATTCTACTCTATTCTATAATATCCTACCCTACCCTCACCTTACCTGCCCTACACAAATCTTTTTGATTCGATTCGACACATTTCAATGCTATTTGACATGATTCATCTCGATTCACCTCGAATTTCGCCGAATCAGCTCTATTCAGTTCCGTTCGGCTCTTTTCGGCTCTATTCAACTCGATTTGACTCTATTCTACTGCACTCGACTCTACTTAATTCTGTTCTATTCTTCCTACTGTGTTCTGTTCTGTTCCATTCTAACCTCTCCTACCCTACCCTCCTCTACTCTAAACTATTCAATTCGATTCAATGCATTTCAACGCAATTCCATGTGATTAGGCTTGAGTTGGCTTGAGTTAGCTCTATTTGGCTTGCGTCGGGTCGATTCGGCTTGATTCTGCTCTCTTAGCATAATTAGGCTCGATGCAACCTTCTTCAGCCCTGTTCGGCTCTATTCAACTCTTTTCTACTTTATTCATCTCTATTGGACTCCATTCGACTGCACTCCACACCATTCTACTCTGTTCGACTCCATTCTACACTATTCTATTCTGTTCTACCCTACCCTACTCTATTCTAATTGATTCGATTCATCGCCATTTGTCTCGTTCCCTCTCCATTCGACTCAATTCACCTCGAACTGTATCTATTCATCTATATTCAGCACTACTCGACTCTGACTATTCTCCTCTACTGAACTCTACTCCATTCTACTCTTTGTGTTCTCTTCTGTATTACTCTTTGCTACCCTATTCCATTCTCCTGTGCCCTAACCTACCAAATCCCAGCCTAACCTACACTACTCTAATCTGTTCAATTTAATTCTATGCCGTTCAGTTTGACCCGATTTGACACAATTCGATGGGATTCATGAGATTCTATGAGATTCGACGGGTTTGGGCGAGATTTGATGGAATTCGACGAGATTCCAGGCAGTAGGACGTGATTAGGTGCGATTCAGCTCGATTTAGCTCAGCTCATTTTCTTTGCCTCTCTTTGACTCATTTCAGCTCCATTCAGCTCGAATCTGGTCGGTCCGACTCGACTCTGCTCTATTCGGCACGATTCAGCCGTGTTTGGTCCTATTCGGCGCTGTTCAGCTGTATTGAACTCTTTTCTACTCTATTCGTCTCTGTTCAACTCCTTTAGACTCCATTCTATACCATTCTACTCCATTCTACACTATTCTATTCTACGGAATCCTACCCCTCCCTACCCTATCCTAATCTAGTCTGTTCTTTTCTATTCTGTTGTATTCTATTCTCCTTTTCTATTTTCTCTATTCCATCCTATGCTACTCTACCACACCCTACATTAAACTAACCTATCCTGACCTATGCTGTTATTCTATTTTATTCTATTTTCTGTGTTCCACCGTATGCTACCCTATCCTATGCTACCCCACCGTACCATACCCTACTACTTAGGGGTACTCAATAAGGGTACTAGTTTGGGCAAGAGTACTACCTACGGCAGGGGTACTAGTTCAGGCTACTAGATGAGGCCACTCTACCAGATAAGAGTTTTAGTGAAGGCAAGGGTACGAGTTAAGACTACTAGTCAAGGCAAGGGTACTAGTTAAGGCTACTAGTCGAGGCAAGGGTACTAGCTAGGGCCAGGGTACTTGTTAAGGGTACCGGTTAAGGCAAGGCTACTAATTAAGGGTATTAGTAAGGCAAGGGTACCAGGTAAGGCTACTAGTTGAGGCAAGGGTAGTAGTTAAGACTAATAGTTAAGGCAAGGTTACTAGTTAAGGCCAGGGTACTAGTTAAGGCTACTGGTTAAGGCAAGGCTACTAGCTAAGGGTGCTAGTAAGCTAGGCTACTAGTTAAGGGGGTGCCAGTTAAGGCAAGGCTACTAGTTAAGGGTGCTACTTAAGCAAGGCTACTAGTTCAGATTACTTATTTAGGGTACTTGTCAAGGCAAGCGTACTGTTCAAGGCTAGTTGTCAAGACTACGGACCTATGCCACTCGTCTTGCTGACTTGTCCAGCTGACTAGTCTAGACTACTACTCTAACCTTCTCTTGTCTACTCTACTGTAGTCTATTTTCGTCTACCCTAGTCTACCCTATCATAAACTACCCTACCCTAACCTTTTCTAATCTATTCGATTTGATTCGGTTCAAAGCATTTTGATGCGATTGGACGCGATTATGCTTGAATCGGCTCGATTCCACTCTATTCAGCACCAGCAGCTCGAATTGACTCAAATCGCTTCGATTCAGCTCGTTTCGGCTCGATTCGACTCAGTTCAGCCTTATTCGGCCCTATTTGCCTCGATTCGACTCTTTTCTATTCTATTTGTCTCTATGCGACTCCATTGCACTCCATTCTATTCTATTCTCTTCTACCCTACCCTGCCCTAGTCTAATCTATTCTAATGGATTCCATTCAACGCGATTCGAAGCAATTCGACGCGATTCATCTCGTTTTGTTTCCATTTGGCTCGATTCGGCTAGAATTGGCTCTCTTCAGCCATATCCTGCACTATTTGACTCTATTCGACTCAATTCTCCTCTACTCGTCTCTACTTTGCTCTGCTCTACCCTACTGTACTATATTCTGTTCTTTCTATTCTCTACTGTTCTATTCTACCCTCCTCGCCCCTCCGCTCCCCTTCTCCAATCTATTTCGTTCGACTCGATTCGACGCATTTCCACGCGATTCGACGCGATTGGGCTTGAATCAGCTCGATTCGCTTCGAATCGGCTCGATTTGGCTCCATTTCACTCCATTTGGCTCGAATTCATCGATTCTGCTGGATTCTGCTCGATTAGGCCTTCTTTGGCCCTATTGGGCCCTATTCTGCTCTATTTGACTCTTTTCTACTCTATTCGTCTCTATTCGACTCCATTCTATTCCATTCCACACCATTCTACACTATTCTCCTCTATTCTACCCATCCCTACCCTAACCTATTCTAATTGATTCGATTCGATTTGACCCGATTCAAAGCAATTCAACGCGATTCGTCTCGTTTGGTCTCCATTCGGTTCAATTCGGCTAGGTTCTGCACTATTTGACTCTTTTCTACTCTATTCTATTCTGTTGTGTTCTTTCTATTGTGTTCTGTTCTGTTCTATCCTATTCCGTTGTACTCTATTCTATTCTACCCTACCCAACCCTACTGCACCCCACCCAAACCTACCCTACTTTAATCTATTAGATTCAATTCGATTCATTTCGACGCAATTTGACAGGATCAACGGGATTCGATGAGATCGGAAGGCATTCAACGGGATTCGAAGAGACTTGATGAGATTCCATGCGATTCGACGTGATTCAGCAGGGTTCTATGAGATCTGACGCAATTCGAAGTTATTCGACGTGATACGACGCGATTTGCCGTGATTCAGCGACATTCGATGAAATTCAACGGCATATGAAGCCATTCGACATGGTTTGACGCAAAATGATGTGATTGGACCTGATTTAACGTGATTTGATGCTGTCCGACGCTATTCGGCGACCGTCAGTGCGATTCTGCTTGATTCAGATCGATTAGGTGCGATTTGGCACTATACGGCTCTTTTCGGCTCTATTCAGCTCCATTCAGCTCTATTCATCTCTCTTCGGCCTATTCAGCTCTATTCGACTCTATTCGACCCTACTCTTTTCTACTCTATTCTATTTTATTCCTTCTATTTTGTTGTAATCTCTTCTACTCTACTGCATTCTAGTCTACTCTCCCCTCCCCTCCCCTTCTCTAATGTATACGTTTCGATTGAATTTGACGCACTGAGCGTGCTTCGACGCGATTAAGCTTGAATCGGCTCTATTCAGATTGATTTGGCTCTCTTCGGCTCTATTAAGCTCCATCCGGCTCGTTTTGGCTTGAGTTGTTTCAATTCTGCTCGACTCGGCCTTATTCAGCCATATTCTGCTCTATTCGACTCTTTTCTACTCTATTTGTCTCTATTTGACTCAATTCTACTCCGTTCTAGTCATTCCACACCATTCAACACTATTCTGCTCTACCCTACCCTACACCACTCTAATTTACTCGAATCGATTCAACGCGGTTCCTATCATTTCGTCTCCATTTGTCTCTATTCAGCTCTATTCAACTCTATCATACTCTAGTCTACTCTATTATACTCTAGTCTTCTCTATTCCACTGTATTGTTTCTATTCTGTTCTGTTCTATTCTACTCTATCCTACCCTACCCTATGCTTCCCAACTCTAATCTATTCTACTCCATTTGATTGGATTTGATTCAACCCATTTCAACGCGATTCGGCTCGATTTGGCTCTGTTCGAACCTATTCTACTCTATTCCCCTCTACTCTACTCTAGCCTACTCTTTTCTGTATTTGTTCCGTATTGTTCTCTTCTATTCTGTTCTTTCTATTTTTCTCTACTCTAGTCCACCCCACCTTACCACACCCGAACCTCCCCTACTCTAATCTATTGAATTCAATTCGATGAATTTTGATGCAATTCGGGTCGAATCAGTTCGATTCGTGTCCATTCAGCTCCATTCGGCTCGAATAGTGTCGATTCAGCTTGATTAGGCTCATTTCACTGGATTCGGCTCGATTTGGCTCAATTCAGCTCGATTCGGCCCTCTTCGGCTCTTTTCTACTCTATTTGACTCCATTGTACACCATTCTACCTCATTGTACACTATTCTACTCTACCGTACTCCAATTTACTGTCATTTATTCAATGGGATTCGACACGATTTGTCTAGTTTCGTCCCCATTTGGCTCGATTCGACTCTATTCCACTCTGCTCTATTCTATTCTGCTGTACACTCTTCTGCTCTGCTCTACCCTTTTCTACTCTATTCTACTGTATTCTTTCTATTCTCTTCTACTGTGTTCAATTCTATTCTACTCTTTTCTATCCTACCCTACTCTAATCTATTCTACTGGATTCGATTCCACGCATTTCGATGCGTTTCTTCTCAACTCGGCTCCATTGCACTTTGTTCATCCCCCTTCGGCTCAAATCCGTTCATCTCCAATCGGCTCCATTCGGCTCTAGTCAGCTCTATTCAGCTCTATTCGGCTCTATGAGACTCTACTCAACTCCATTATCTCTTTTTGACTCCATTCAACTCCATTCTACACCGTTCTACTCCATCCTACTCTATTCGTCTTTATTCTATTGTATCGTACTCTACCCTACTCTAGTCTCTTCTAAGCGATTGGATTTGTTTTGACTTGGATCGATGGGATTCAATGCAAGTCTACGGGATTTGGCGTTATATGGCACAATTCCACGGGATTCGGCATGATATGGCACGATTCCACGGGATTCGGCGTGATTTGTCTTGATTTCTATCGCTTCAGCTCTTTTTGGCTCTATTTGGCTCTATTCGGCAATATTCGACTCTATTCTACTCTACTCTTCTATGCTCTACTGGACTCTATTCTATTCTTTCAGTTCTGTTCTGTTCTATCCTGTTCTGTTCTACTGCATTCTATTCTACCCTACCCTACTCTAACTTAACCTAGTTTAATCTGCTCAATTCTATTGAACACACTTGAACGCGATTCGACCTGATTCGGGTCGTATCAGCTCGATTCAGCTCCGTTTGACTCAATTCGTTCCTACTCGTCTCTTTTCCCCTCTATTTGTCTCTTTTTTGTAGTATTCGACTCTATTTGACTCTAGTCTACTCTCTTCTTTCTGTTCTGTTCTATTCTACTCTATTCTATAATATCCTACCCTACCCTCACCTTACCTGCCCTACACAAATCTTTTTGATTCGATTCGACACATTTCAATGCTATTTGACATGATTCATCTCGATTCACCTCGAATTTCGCCGAATCAGCTCTATTCAGTTCCGTTCGGCTCTTTTCGGCTCTATTCAACTCGATTTGACTCTATTCTACTGCACTCGACTCTACTTAATTCTGTTCTATTCTTCCTACTGTGTTCTGTTCTGTTCCATTCTAACCTCTCCTACCCTACCCTCCTCTACTCTAAACTATTCAATTCGATTCAATGCATTTCAACGCAATTCCATGTGATTAGGCTTGAGTTGGCTTGAGTTAGCTCTATTTGGCTTGCGTCGGGTCGATTCGGCTTGATTCTGCTCTCTTAGCATAATTAGGCTCGATGCAACCTTCTTCAGCCCTGTTCGGCTCTATTCAACTCTTTTCTACTTTATTCATCTCTATTGGACTCCATTCGACTGCACTCCACACCATTCTACTCTGTTCGACTCCATTCTACACTATTCTATTCTGTTCTACCCTACCCTACTCTATTCTAATTGATTCGATTCATCGCCATTTGTCTCGTTCCCTCTCCATTCGACTCAATTCACCTCGAACTGTATCTATTCATCTATATTCAGCACTACTCGACTCTGACTATTCTCCTCTACTGAACTCTACTCCATTCTACTCTTTGTGTTCTCTTCTGTATTACTCTTTGCTACCCTATTCCATTCTCCTGTGCCCTAACCTACCAAATCCCAGCCTAACCTACACTACTCTAATCTGTTCAATTTAATTCTATGCCGTTCAGTTTGACCCGATTTGACACAATTCGATGGGATTCATGAGATTCTATGAGATTCGACGGGTTTGGGCGAGATTTGATGGAATTCGACGAGATTCCAGGCAGTAGGACGTGATTAGGTGCGATTCAGCTCGATTTAGCTCAGCTCATTTTCTTTGCCTCTCTTTGACTCATTTCAGCTCCATTCAGCTCGAATCTGGTCGGTCCGACTCGACTCTGCTCTATTCGGCACGATTCAGCCGTGTTTGGTCCTATTCGGCGCTGTTCAGCTGTATTGAACTCTTTTCTACTCTATTCGTCTCTGTTCAACTCCTTTAGACTCCATTCTATACCATTCTACTCCATTCTACACTATTCTATTCTACGGAATCCTACCCCTCCCTACCCTATCCTAATCTAGTCTGTTCTTTTCTATTCTGTTGTATTCTATTCTCCTTTTCTATTTTCTCTATTCCATCCTATGCTACTCTACCACACCCTACATTAAACTAACCTATCCTGACCTATGCTGTTATTCTATTTTATTCTATTTTCTGTGTTCCACCGTATGCTACCCTATCCTATGCTACCCCACCGTACCATACCCTACTACTTAGGGGTACTCAATAAGGGTACTAGTTTGGGCAAGAGTACTACCTACGGCAGGGGTACTAGTTCAGGCTACTAGATGAGGCCACTCTACCAGATAAGAGTTTTAGTGAAGGCAAGGGTACGAGTTAAGACTACTAGTCAAGGCAAGGGTACTAGTTAAGGCTACTAGTCGAGGCAAGGGTACTAGCTAGGGCCAGGGTACTTGTTAAGGGTACCGGTTAAGGCAAGGCTACTAATTAAGGGTATTAGTAAGGCAAGGGTACCAGGTAAGGCTACTAGTTGAGGCAAGGGTAGTAGTTAAGACTAATAGTTAAGGCAAGGTTACTAGTTAAGGCCAGGGTACTAGTTAAGGCTACTGGTTAAGGCAAGGCTACTAGCTAAGGGTGCTAGTAAGCTAGGCTACTAGTTAAGGGGGTGCCAGTTAAGGCAAGGCTACTAGTTAAGGGTGCTACTTAAGCAAGGCTACTAGTTCAGATTACTTATTTAGGGTACTTGTCAAGGCAAGCGTACTGTTCAAGGCTAGTTGTCAAGACTACGGACCTATGCCACTCGTCTTGCTGACTTGTCCAGCTGACTAGTCTAGACTACTACTCTAACCTTCTCTTGTCTACTCTACTGTAGTCTATTTTCGTCTACCCTAGTCTACCCTATCATAAACTACCCTACCCTAACCTTTTCTAATCTATTCGATTTGATTCGGTTCAAAGCATTTTGATGCGATTGGACGCGATTATGCTTGAATCGGCTCGATTCCACTCTATTCAGCACCAGCAGCTCGAATTGACTCAAATCGCTTCGATTCAGCTCGTTTCGGCTCGATTCGACTCAGTTCAGCCTTATTCGGCCCTATTTGCCTCGATTCGACTCTTTTCTATTCTATTTGTCTCTATGCGACTCCATTGCACTCCATTCTATTCTATTCTCTTCTACCCTACCCTGCCCTAGTCTAATCTATTCTAATGGATTCCATTCAACGCGATTCGAAGCAATTCGACGCGATTCATCTCGTTTTGTTTCCATTTGGCTCGATTCGGCTAGAATTGGCTCTCTTCAGCCATATCCTGCACTATTTGACTCTATTCGACTCAATTCTCCTCTACTCGTCTCTACTTTGCTCTGCTCTACCCTACTGTACTATATTCTGTTCTTTCTATTCTCTACTGTTCTATTCTACCCTCCTCGCCCCTCCGCTCCCCTTCTCCAATCTATTTCGTTCGACTCGATTCGACGCATTTCCACGCGATTCGACGCGATTGGGCTTGAATCAGCTCGATTCGCTTCGAATCGGCTCGATTTGGCTCCATTTCACTCCATTTGGCTCGAATTCATCGATTCTGCTGGATTCTGCTCGATTAGGCCTTCTTTGGCCCTATTGGGCCCTATTCTGCTCTATTTGACTCTTTTCTACTCTATTCGTCTCTATTCGACTCCATTCTATTCCATTCCACACCATTCTACACTATTCTCCTCTATTCTACCCATCCCTACCCTAACCTATTCTAATTGATTCGATTCGATTTGACCCGATTCAAAGCAATTCAACGCGATTCGTCTTGTTTGGTCTCCATTCGGTTCAATTCGGCTAGGTTCTGCACTATTTGACTCTTTTCTACTCTATTCTATTCTGTTGTGTTCTTTCTATTGTGTTCTGTTCTGTTCTATCCTATTCCGTTGTACTCTATTCTATTCTACCCTACCCAACCCTACTGCACCCCACCCAAACCTACCCTACTTTAATCTATTAGATTCAATTCGATTCATTTCGACGCAATTTGACAGGATCAACGGGATTCGATGAGATCGGAAGGCATTCAACGGGATTCGAAGAGACTTGATGAGATTCCATGCGATTCGACGTGATTCAGCAGGGTTCTATGAGATCTGACGCAATTCGAAGTTATTCGACGTGATACGACGCGATTTGCCGTGATTCAGCGACATTCGATGAAATTCAACGGCATATGAAGCCATTCGACATGGTTTGACGCAAAATGATGTGATTGGACCTGATTTAACGTGATTTGATGCTGTCCGACGCTATTCGGCGACCGTCAGTGCGATTCTGCTTGATTCAGATCGATTAGGTGCGATTTGGCACTATACGGCTCTTTTCGGCTCTATTCAGCTCCATTCAGCTCTATTCATCTCTCTTCGGCCTATTCAGCTCTATTCGACTCTATTCGACCCTACTCTTTTCTACTCTATTCTATTTTATTCCTTCTATTTTGTTGTAATCTCTTCTACTCTACTGCATTCTAGTCTACTCTCCCCTCCCCTCCCCTTCTCTAATGTATACGTTTCGATTGAATTTGACGCACTGAGCGTGCTTCGACGCGATTAAGCTTGAATCGGCTCTATTCAGATTGATTTGGCTCTCTTCGGCTCTATTAAGCTCCATCCGGCTCGTTTTGGCTTGAGTTGTTTCAATTCTGC
This sequence comes from Loxodonta africana, assembly GCF_030014295.1. Classification (NCBI taxonomy): domain Eukaryota; kingdom Metazoa; phylum Chordata; class Mammalia; order Proboscidea; family Elephantidae; genus Loxodonta; species Loxodonta africana. The sequence goes on from NC_087351.1 coordinate 3,526,407, forward strand.
TCGACTCGGCCTTATTCAGCCATATTCTGCTCTATTCGACTCTTTTCTACTCTATTTGTCTCTATTTGACTCAATTCTACTCCGTTCTAGTCATTCCACACCATTCAACACTATTCTGCTCTACCCTACCCTACACCACTCTAATTTACTCGAATCGATTCAACGCGGTTCCTATCATTTCGTCTCCATTTGTCTCTATTCAGCTCTATTCAACTCTATCATACTCTAGTCTACTCTATTATACTCTAGTCTTCTCTATTCCACTGTATTGTTTCTATTCTGTTCTGTTCTATTCTACTCTATCCTACCCTACCCTATGCTTCCCAACTCTAATCTATTCTACTCCATTTGATTGGATTTGATTCAACCCATTTCAACGCGATTCGGCTCGATTTGGCTCTGTTCGAACCTATTCTACTCTATTCCCCTCTACTCTACTCTAGCCTACTCTTTTCTGTATTTGTTCCGTATTGTTCTCTTCTATTCTGTTCTTTCTATTTTTCTCTACTCTAGTCCACCCCACCTTACCACACCCGAACCTCCCCTACTCTAATCTATTGAATTCAATTCGATGAATTTTGATGCAATTCGGGTCGAATCAGTTCGATTCGTGTCCATTCAGCTCCATTCGGCTCGAATAGTGTCGATTCAGCTTGATTAGGCTCATTTCACTGGATTCGGCTCGATTTGGCTCAATTCAGCTCGATTCGGCCCTCTTCGGCTCTTTTCTACTCTATTTGACTCCATTGTACACCATTCTACCTCATTGTACACTATTCTACTCTACCGTACTCCAATTTACTGTCATTTATTCAATGGGATTCGACACGATTTGTCTAGTTTCGTCCCCATTTGGCTCGATTCGACTCTATTCCACTCTGCTCTATTCTATTCTGCTGTACACTCTTCTGCTCTGCTCTACCCTTTTCTACTCTATTCTACTGTATTCTTTCTATTCTCTTCTACTGTGTTCAATTCTATTCTACTCTTTTCTATCCTACCCTACTCTAATCTATTCTACTGGATTCGATTCCACGCATTTCGATGCGTTTCTTCTCAACTCGGCTCCATTGCACTTTGTTCATCCCCCTTCGGCTCAAATCGGTTCATCTCCAATCGGCTCCATTCGGCTCTAGTCAGCTCTATTCAGCTCTATTCGGCTCTATGAGACTCTACTCAACTCCATTATCTCTTTTTGACTCCATTCAACTCCATTCTACACCGTTCTACTCCATCCTACTCTATTCGTCTTTATTCTATTGTATCGTACTCTACCCTACTCTAGTCTCTTCTAAGCGATTGGATTTGTTTTGACTTGGATCGATGGGATTCAATGCAAGTCTACGGGATTTGGCGTTATATGGCACAATTCCACGGGATTCGGCATGATATGGCACGATTCCACGGGATTCGGCGTGATTTGTCTTGATTTCTATCGCTTCAGCTCTTTTTGGCTCTATTTGGCTCTATTCGGCAATATTCGACTCTATTCTACTCTACTCTTCTATGCTCTACTGGACTCTATTCTATTCTTTCAGTTCTGTTCTGTTCTATCCTGTTCTGTTCTACTGCATTCTATTCTACCCTACCCTACTCTAACTTAACCTAGTTTAATCTGCTCAATTCTATTGAACACACTTGAACGCGATTCGACCTGATTCGGGTCGTATCAGCTCGATTCAGCTCCGTTTGACTCAATTCGTTCCTACTCGTCTCTTTTCCCCTCTATTTGTCTCTTTTTTGTAGTATTCGACTCTATTTGACTCTAGTCTACTCTCTTCTTTCTGTTCTGTTCTATTCTACTCTATTCTATAATATCCTACCCTACCCTCACCTTACCTGCCCTACACAAATCTTTTTGATTCGATTCGACACATTTCAATGCTATTTGACATGATTCATCTCGATTCACCTCGAATTTCGCCGAATCAGCTCTATTCAGTTCCGTTCGGCTCTTTTCGGCTCTATTCAACTCGATTTGACTCTATTCTACTGCACTCGACTCTACTTAATTCTGTTCTATTCTTCCTACTGTGTTCTGTTCTGTTCCATTCTAACCTCTCCTACCCTACCCTCCTCTACTCTAAACTATTCAATTCGATTCAATGCATTTCAACGCAATTCCATGTGATTAGGCTTGAGTTGGCTTGAGTTAGCTCTATTTGGCTTGCGTCGGGTCGATTCGGCTTGATTCTGCTCTCTTAGCATAATTAGGCTCGATGCAACCTTCTTCAGCCCTGTTCGGCTCTATTCAACTCTTTTCTACTTTATTCATCTCTATTGGACTCCATTCGACTGCACTCCACACCATTCTACTCTGTTCGACTCCATTCTACACTATTCTATTCTGTTCTACCCTACCCTACTCTATTCTAATTGATTCGATTCATCGCCATTTGTCTCGTTCCCTCTCCATTCGACTCAATTCACCTCGAACTGTATCTATTCATCTATATTCAGCACTACTCGACTCTGACTATTCTCCTCTACTGAACTCTACTCCATTCTACTCTTTGTGTTCTCTTCTGTATTACTCTTTGCTACCCTATTCCATTCTCCTGTGCCCTAACCTACCAAATCCCAGCCTAACCTACACTACTCTAATCTGTTCAATTTAATTCTATGCCGTTCAGTTTGACCCGATTTGACACAATTCGATGGGATTCATGAGATTCTATGAGATTCGACGGGTTTGGGCGAGATTTGATGGAATTCGACGAGATTCCAGGCAGTAGGACGTGATTAGGTGCGATTCAGCTCGATTTAGCTCAGCTCATTTTCTTTGCCTCTCTTTGACTCATTTCAGCTCCATTCAGCTCGAATCTGGTCGGTCCGACTCGACTCTGCTCTATTCGGCACGATTCAGCCGTGTTTGGTCCTATTCGGCGCTGTTCAGCTGTATTGAACTCTTTTCTACTCTATTCGTCTCTGTTCAACTCCTTTAGACTCCATTCTATACCATTCTACTCCATTCTACACTATTCTATTCTACGGAATCCTACCCCTCCCTACCCTATCCTAATCTAGTCTGTTCTTTTCTATTCTGTTGTATTCTATTCTCCTTTTCTATTTTCTCTATTCCATCCTATGCTACTCTACCACACCCTACATTAAACTAACCTATCCTGACCTATGCTGTTATTCTATTTTATTCTATTTTCTGTGTTCCACCGTATGCTACCCTATCCTATGCTACCCCACCGTACCATACCCTACTACTTAGGGGTACTCAATAAGGGTACTAGTTTGGGCAAGAGTACTACCTACGGCAGGGGTACTAGTTCAGGCTACTAGATGAGGCCACTCTACCAGATAAGAGTTTTAGTGAAGGCAAGGGTACGAGTTAAGACTACTAGTCAAGGCAAGGGTACTAGTTAAGGCTACTAGTCGAGGCAAGGGTACTAGCTAGGGCCAGGGTACTTGTTAAGGGTACCGGTTAAGGCAAGGCTACTAATTAAGGGTATTAGTAAGGCAAGGGTACCAGGTAAGGCTACTAGTTGAGGCAAGGGTAGTAGTTAAGACTAATAGTTAAGGCAAGGTTACTAGTTAAGGCCAGGGTACTAGTTAAGGCTACTGGTTAAGGCAAGGCTACTAGCTAAGGGTGCTAGTAAGCTAGGCTACTAGTTAAGGGGGTGCCAGTTAAGGCAAGGCTACTAGTTAAGGGTGCTACTTAAGCAAGGCTACTAGTTCAGATTACTTATTTAGGGTACTTGTCAAGGCAAGCGTACTGTTCAAGGCTAGTTGTCAAGACTACGGACCTATGCCACTCGTCTTGCTGACTTGTCCAGCTGACTAGTCTAGACTACTACTCTAACCTTCTCTTGTCTACTCTACTGTAGTCTATTTTCGTCTACCCTAGTCTACCCTATCATAAACTACCCTACCCTAACCTTTTCTAATCTATTCGATTTGATTCGGTTCAAAGCATTTTGATGCGATTGGACGCGATTATGCTTGAATCGGCTCGATTCCACTCTATTCAGCACCAGCAGCTCGAATTGACTCAAATCGCTTCGATTCAGCTCGTTTCGGCTCGATTCGACTCAGTTCAGCCTTATTCGGCCCTATTTGCCTCGATTCGACTCTTTTCTATTCTATTTGTCTCTATGCGACTCCATTGCACTCCATTCTATTCTATTCTCTTCTACCCTACCCTGCCCTAGTCTAATCTATTCTAATGGATTCCATTCAACGCGATTCGAAGCAATTCGACGCGATTCATCTCGTTTTGTTTCCATTTGGCTCGATTCGGCTAGAATTGGCTCTCTTCAGCCATATCCTGCACTATTTGACTCTATTCGACTCAATTCTCCTCTACTCGTCTCTACTTTGCTCTGCTCTACCCTACTGTACTATATTCTGTTCTTTCTATTCTCTACTGTTCTATTCTACCCTCCTCGCCCCTCCGCTCCCCTTCTCCAATCTATTTCGTTCGACTCGATTCGACGCATTTCCACGCGATTCGACGCGATTGGGCTTGAATCAGCTCGATTCGCTTCGAATCGGCTCGATTTGGCTCCATTTCACTCCATTTGGCTCGAATTCATCGATTCTGCTGGATTCTGCTCGATTAGGCCTTCTTTGGCCCTATTGGGCCCTATTCTGCTCTATTTGACTCTTTTCTACTCTATTCGTCTCTATTCGACTCCATTCTATTCCATTCCACACCATTCTACACTATTCTCCTCTATTCTACCCATCCCTACCCTAACCTATTCTAATTGATTCGATTCGATTTGACCCGATTCAAAGCAATTCAACGCGATTCGTCTCGTTTGGTCTCCATTCGGTTCAATTCGGCTAGGTTCTGCACTATTTGACTCTTTTCTACTCTATTCTATTCTGTTGTGTTCTTTCTATTGTGTTCTGTTCTGTTCTATCCTATTCCGTTGTACTCTATTCTATTCTACCCTACCCAACCCTACTGCACCCCACCCAAACCTACCCTACTTTAATCTATTAGATTCAATTCGATTCATTTCGACGCAATTTGACAGGATCAACGGGATTCGATGAGATCGGAAGGCATTCAACGGGATTCGAAGAGACTTGATGAGATTCCATGCGATTCGACGTGATTCAGCAGGGTTCTATGAGATCTGACGCAATTCGAAGTTATTCGACGTGATACGACGCGATTTGCCGTGATTCAGCGACATTCGATGAAATTCAACGGCATATGAAGCCATTCGACATGGTTTGACGCAAAATGATGTGATTGGACCTGATTTAACGTGATTTGATGCTGTCCGACGCTATTCGGCGACCGTCAGTGCGATTCTGCTTGATTCAGATCGATTAGGTGCGATTTGGCACTATACGGCTCTTTTCGGCTCTATTCAGCTCCATTCAGCTCTATTCATCTCTCTTCGGCCTATTCAGCTCTATTCGACTCTATTCGACCCTACTCTTTTCTACTCTATTCTATTTTATTCCTTCTATTTTGTTGTAATCTCTTCTACTCTACTGCATTCTAGTCTACTCTCCCCTCCCCTCCCCTTCTCTAATGTATACGTTTCGATTGAATTTGACGCACTGAGCGTGCTTCGACGCGATTAAGCTTGAATCGGCTCTATTCAGATTGATTTGGCTCTCTTCGGCTCTATTAAGCTCCATCCGGCTCGTTTTGGCTTGAGTTGTTTCAATTCTGCTCGACTCGGCCTTATTCAGCCATATTCTGCTCTATTCGACTCTTTTCTACTCTATTTGTCTCTATTTGACTCAATTCTACTCCGTTCTAGTCATTCCACACCATTCAACACTATTCTGCTCTACCCTACCCTACACCACTCTAATTTACTCGAATCGATTCAACGCGGTTCCTATCATTTCGTCTCCATTTGTCTCTATTCAGCTCTATTCAACTCTATCATACTCTAGTCTACTCTATTATACTCTAGTCTTCTCTATTCCACTGTATTGTTTCTATTCTGTTCTGTTCTATTCTACTCTATCCTACCCTACCCTATGCTTCCCAACTCTAATCTATTCTACTCCATTTGATTGGATTTGATTCAACCCATTTCAACGCGATTCGGCTCGATTTGGCTCTGTTCGAACCTATTCTACTCTATTCCCCTCTACTCTACTCTAGCCTACTCTTTTCTGTATTTGTTCCGTATTGTTCTCTTCTATTCTGTTCTTTCTATTTTTCTCTACTCTAGTCCACCCCACCTTACCACACCCGAACCTCCCCTACTCTAATCTATTGAATTCAATTCGATGAATTTTGATGCAATTCGGGTCGAATCAGTTCGATTCGTGTCCATTCAGCTCCATTCGGCTCGAATAGTGTCGATTCAGCTTGATTAGGCTCATTTCACTGGATTCGGCTCGATTTGGCTCAATTCAGCTCGATTCGGCCCTCTTCGGCTCTTTTCTACTCTATTTGACTCCATTGTACACCATTCTACCTCATTGTACACTATTCTACTCTACCGTACTCCAATTTACTGTCATTTATTCAATGGGATTCGACACGATTTGTCTAGTTTCGTCCCCATTTGGCTCGATTCGACTCTATTCCACTCTGCTCTATTCTATTCTGCTGTACACTCTTCTGCTCTGCTCTACCCTTTTCTACTCTATTCTACTGTATTCTTTCTATTCTCTTCTACTGTGTTCAATTCTATTCTACTCTTTTCTATCCTACCCTACTCTAATCTATTCTACTGGATTCGATTCCACGCATTTCGATGCGTTTCTTCTCAACTCGGCTCCATTGCACTTTGTTCATCCCCCTTCGGCTCAAATCCGTTCATCTCCAATCGGCTCCATTCGGCTCTAGTCAGCTCTATTCAGCTCTATTCGGCTCTATGAGACTCTACTCAACTCCATTATCTCTTTTTGACTCCATTCAACTCCATTCTACACCGTTCTACTCCATCCTACTCTATTCGTCTTTATTCTATTGTATCGTACTCTACCCTACTCTAGTCTCTTCTAAGCGATTGGATTTGTTTTGACTTGGATCGATGGGATTCAATGCAAGTCTACGGGATTTGGCGTTATATGGCACAATTCCACGGGATTCGGCATGATATGGCACGATTCCACGGGATTCGGCGTGATTTGTCTTGATTTCTATCGCTTCAGCTCTTTTTGGCTCTATTTGGCTCTATTCGGCAATATTCGACTCTATTCTACTCTACTCTTCTATGCTCTACTGGACTCTATTCTATTCTTTCAGTTCTGTTCTGTTCTATCCTGTTCTGTTCTACTGCATTCTATTCTACCCTACCCTACTCTAACTTAACCTAGTTTAATCTGCTCAATTCTATTGAACACACTTGAACGCGATTCGACCTGATTCGGGTCGTATCAGCTCGATTCAGCTCCGTTTGACTCAATTCGTTCCTACTCGTCTCTTTTCCCCTCTATTTGTCTCTTTTTTGTAGTATTCGACTCTATTTGACTCTAGTCTACTCTCTTCTTTCTGTTCTGTTCTATTCTACTCTATTCTATAATATCCTACCCTACCCTCACCTTACCTGCCCTACACAAATCTTTTTGATTCGATTCGACACATTTCAATGCTATTTGACATGATTCATCTCGATTCACCTCGAATTTCGCCGAATCAGCTCTATTCAGTTCCGTTCGGCTCTTTTCGGCTCTATTCAACTCGATTTGACTCTATTCTACTGCACTCGACTCTACTTAATTCTGTTCTATTCTTCCTACTGTGTTCTGTTCTGTTCCATTCTAACCTCTCCTACCCTACCCTCCTCTACTCTAAACTATTCAATTCGATTCAATGCATTTCAACGCAATTCCATGTGATTAGGCTTGAGTTGGCTTGAGTTAGCTCTATTTGGCTTGCGTCGGGTCGATTCGGCTTGATTCTGCTCTCTTAGCATAATTAGGCTCGATGCAACCTTCTTCAGCCCTGTTCGGCTCTATTCAACTCTTTTCTACTTTATTCATCTCTATTGGACTCCATTCGACTGCACTCCACACCATTCTACTCTGTTCGACTCCATTCTACACTATTCTATTCTGTTCTACCCTACCCTACTCTATTCTAATTGATTCGATTCATCGCCATTTGTCTCGTTCCCTCTCCATTCGACTCAATTCACCTCGAACTGTATCTATTCATCTATATTCAGCACTACTCGACTCTGACTATTCTCCTCTACTGAACTCTACTCCATTCTACTCTTTGTGTTCTCTTCTGTATTACTCTTTGCTACCCTATTCCATTCTCCTGTGCCCTAACCTACCAAATCCCAGCCTAACCTACACTACTCTAATCTGTTCAATTTAATTCTATGCCGTTCAGTTTGACCCGATTTGACACAATTCGATGGGATTCATGAGATTCTATGAGATTCGACGGGTTTGGGCGAGATTTGATGGAATTCGACGAGATTCCAGGCAGTAGGACGTGATTAGGTGCGATTCAGCTCGATTTAGCTCAGCTCATTTTCTTTGCCTCTCTTTGACTCATTTCAGCTCCATTCAGCTCGAATCTGGTCGGTCCGACTCGACTCTGCTCTATTCGGCACGATTCAGCCGTGTTTGGTCCTATTCGGCGCTGTTCAGCTGTATTGAACTCTTTTCTACTCTATTCGTCTCTGTTCAACTCCTTTAGACTCCATTCTATACCATTCTACTCCATTCTACACTATTCTATTCTACGGAATCCTACCCCTCCCTACCCTATCCTAATCTAGTCTGTTCTTTTCTATTCTGTTGTATTCTATTCTCCTTTTCTATTTTCTCTATTCCATCCTATGCTACTCTACCACACCCTACATTAAACTAACCTATCCTGACCTATGCTGTTATTCTATTTTATTCTATTTTCTGTGTTCCACCGTATGCTACCCTATCCTATGCTACCCCACCGTACCATACCCTACTACTTAGGGGTACTCAATAAGGGTACTAGTTTGGGCAAGAGTACTACCTACGGCAGGGGTACTAGTTCAGGCTACTAGATGAGGCCACTCTACCAGATAAGAGTTTTAGTGAAGGCAAGGGTACGAGTTAAGACTACTAGTCAAGGCAAGGGTACTAGTTAAGGCTACTAGTCGAGGCAAGGGTACTAGCTAGGGCCAGGGTACTTGTTAAGGGTACCGGTTAAGGCAAGGCTACTAATTAAGGGTATTAGTAAGGCAAGGGTACCAGGTAAGGCTACTAGTTGAGGCAAGGGTAGTAGTTAAGACTAATAGTTAAGGCAAGGTTACTAGTTAAGGCCAGGGTACTAGTTAAGGCTACTGGTTAAGGCAAGGCTACTAGCTAAGGGTGCTAGTAAGCTAGGCTACTAGTTAAGGGGGTGCCAGTTAAGGCAAGGCTACTAGTTAAGGGTGCTACTTAAGCAAGGCTACTAGTTCAGATTACTTATTTAGGGTACTTGTCAAGGCAAGCGTACTGTTCAAGGCTAGTTGTCAAGACTACGGACCTATGCCACTCGTCTTGCTGACTTGTCCAGCTGACTAGTCTAGACTACTACTCTAACCTTCTCTTGTCTACTCTACTGTAGTCTATTTTCGTCTACCCTAGTCTACCCTATCATAAACTACCCTACCCTAACCTTTTCTAATCTATTCGATTTGATTCGGTTCAAAGCATTTTGATGCGATTGGACGCGATTATGCTTGAATCGGCTCGATTCCACTCTATTCAGCACCAGCAGCTCGAATTGACTCAAATCGCTTCGATTCAGCTCGTTTCGGCTCGATTCGACTCAGTTCAGCCTTATTCGGCCCTATTTGCCTCGATTCGACTCTTTTCTATTCTATTTGTCTCTATGCGACTCCATTGCACTCCATTCTATTCTATTCTCTTCTACCCTACCCTGCCCTAGTCTAATCTATTCTAATGGATTCCATTCAACGCGATTCGAAGCAATTCGACGCGATTCATCTCGTTTTGTTTCCATTTGGCTCGATTCGGCTAGAATTGGCTCTCTTCAGCCATATCCTGCACTATTTGACTCTATTCGACTCAATTCTCCTCTACTCGTCTCTACTTTGCTCTGCTCTACCCTACTGTACTATATTCTGTTCTTTCTATTCTCTACTGTTCTATTCTACCCTCCTCGCCCCTCCGCTCCCCTTCTCCAATCTATTTCGTTCGACTCGATTCGACGCATTTCCACGCGATTCGACGCGATTGGGCTTGAATCAGCTCGATTCGCTTCGAATCGGCTCGATTTGGCTCCATTTCACTCCATTTGGCTCGAATTCATCGATTCTGCTGGATTCTGCTCGATTAGGCCTTCTTTGGCCCTATTGGGCCCTATTCTGCTCTATTTGACTCTTTTCTACTCTATTCGTCTCTATTCGACTCCATTCTATTCCATTCCACACCATTCTACACTATTCTCCTCTATTCTACCCATCCCTACCCTAACCTATTCTAATTGATTCGATTCGATTTGACCCGATTCAAAGCAATTCAACGCGATTCGTCTCGTTTGGTCTCCATTCGGTTCAATTCGGCTAGGTTCTGCACTATTTGACTCTTTTCTACTCTATTCTATTCTGCTGTGTTCTTTCTATTGTGTTCTGTTCTGTTCTATCCTATTCCGTTGTACTCTATTCTATTCTACCCTACCCAACCCTACTGCACCCCACCCAAACCTACCCTACTTTAATCTATTAGATTCAATTCGATTCATTTCGACGCAATTTGACAGGATCAACGGGATTCGATGAGATCGGAAGGCATTCAACGGGATTCGAAGAGACTTGATGAGATTCCATGCGATTCGACGTGATTCAGCAGGGTTCTATGAGATCTGACGCAATTCGAAGTTATTCGACGTGATACGACGCGATTTGCCGTGATTCAGCGACATTCGATGAAATTCAACGGCATATGAAGCCATTCGACATGGTTTGACGCAAAATGATGTGATTGGACCTGATTTAACGTGATTTGATGCTGTCCGACGCTATTCGGCGACAGTCAGTGCGATTCTGCTTGATTCAGATCGATTAGGTGCGATTTGGCACTATACGGCTCTTTTCGGCTCTATTCAGCTCCATTCAGCTCTATTCATCTCTCTTCGGCCTATTCAGCTCTATTCGACTCTATTCGACCCTACTCTTTTCTACTCTATTCTATTTTATTCCTTCTATTTTGTTGTAATCTCTTCTACTCTACTGCATTCTAGTCTACTCTCCCCTCCCCTCCCCTTCTCTAATGTATACGTTTCGATTGAATTTGACGCACTGAGCGTGCTTCGACGCGATTAAGCTTGAATCGGCTCTATTCAGATCGATTTGGCTCTGTTCGGCTCTATTAAACTCCATCCGGCTCGTTTCGGCTTGAGTTGCTTCAATTCTGCTCGACTCGGCCTTATTCAGCCATATTCTGCTCTATTCGACTCTTTTCTACTCTATTTGTCTCTATTTGACTCAATTCTACTCCGTTCTAGTCATTCCACACCATTCAACACTATTCTGCTCTACCCTACCCTACACCACTCTAATTTACTCGAATCGATTCAATGCCATTCCTATCTTTTCGTCTCCATTTGTCTCTACTCAGCTCTATTCAACTCTGTCACACTCTATTCTACTGTATTATACTCTAGTCTTCTCTATTCCACTGTATTGTTTCTATTCTGTTCTGTTCTATTCTACTCTATCCTACCCTACCCTATGCTTCCCAACTCTAATCTATTCTACTCCATTTGATTGGATTTGATTCAACCCATTTCAACGCGATTCGGCTCGATTTGGCTCTGTTCGAATCTATTCTACTCTATTCCCCTCTACTCTACTCTAGCCTACTCTTTTCTGTATTTGTTCCGTATTGTTCTCTTCTATTCTGTTGTTTCTATTTTTCTCTACTCTAGTCCACCCCACCTTACCATACCCGAACCTCCCCTACTCTAATCTATTCAATTCAATTCGATGAATTTTGATGCAATTCGGGTCGAATCAGTTCGATTCGTGTCCATTCAGCTCCATTCGGCTCGAATAGTGTCGATTCAGCTTGATTAGGCTCAATTCACTGGATGCGGCTCGATTTGGCTCAATTCAGCTCGATTCGGCCCTCTTCGGCTCTTTTCTACTCTATTTGACTCCATTGTACACCATTCTACCTCATTGTACACTATTCTACTCTACCGTACTCCAATTTACTGTAATCTATTCAATGGGATTCGACAAGATTTGTCTAGTTTCGTCTCCATTTGGCTCAATTCGACTCTATTCCACTCTGTTCTACTCTGCTCTATTCTATTCTACTCTACACTCTTCTGCTCTGCTCTACCCTTTTCTACTCTATTCTATTGTATTCTTTCTATTCTCTTCTACTGTGTTCAATTCTATTCTACTCTTTTCTATCCTACCCTACTCTAATCTATTCTACTGGATTCGATTCCACGCATTTCGATGCGTTTCTTCTCAACTCGGCTCCATTGCACTTTGTTCATCCCCCTTCGGCTCAAATTGGTTCATCTCTAATCGGCTCCATTCGGCTCTAGTCACCTCTGTTTGGCTCTATTCAGCTCTATGAGACTCCACTCAACTCCATTATCTCTTTTTGACTCCATTCAACTCCATTCTACACCGTTCTACTCCATCCTACTCTATTCGTCTTTATTCTATTGTATCGTACTCTACCCTACTCTAGTCTCTTCTAAGCGATTGGATTTGTTTTGACTTGGATCGATGGGATTCAATGCAAGTCGACGGGATTTGGCGTGGTACGGCACGATTCCACGGGATTCGGCGTGATTTGTCTTGATTTCTATCGCTTCAGCTCTTTTTGGCTCTATTTGGCTCCATTTGGCTCTATTCGGCAATATTCGACTCTATTCTACTCTACTCTTCTATGTTCTACTGGGCCCTATTCTATTCTTTCAGTTCTGTTCTGTTCTATCCTGTTCTGTTCTACTGCATTCTATTCTACTCTAACTTAACCTACTGTAATCCGCTCAATTCTATTGAACACGCTTGAACGCGATTCGACCTGATTCGGATCGTATCAGCTCGATTCAGCTCCATTAGACTCGATTCGGGTCTACTCGGCTCTTTTCCCCTCTATTTGGCTCTTTTTTGCAGTATTCGACTCTATTTGACTCTAGTCTACTCTACTCTCTTCTTTCTGTTCTGTTCTATTCTACTCTATTCTATTCTATCCAACCCTACCCTCACCTTACCTGCCCTACACAAATCTTTTTGATTTGATTCGACACATTTCAATGCTATTTGACATGATTCATCTCGATTCACCTCGAATTTCATCGAATCAACTCTATTCAGTTCCGTTCGGCTCTTTTTGGCTCTATTCAATTCGATTTGACTCTATTCTACTGCACTCGACTCTACTTAATTCTGTTCTATTCTTCCTATTGTGTTCAGTTCTGTTCTATTCTAACCTCTCCTACCCTACCCTCCTCTACTCTGAACTATTCAATTCGATTCAATGCATTTCAACGCAATTCCATGTGATTAGGCTTGAGTTGGCTTGAGTTAGCTCTATTTGGCTTGCGTCGGGTCAGTTCAGCTTGATTCTGCTCTATTAGCATAATTAGGTTCGATGCAACCTTCTTCAGCCCTGTTCGGCTCTATTCAACTCTTTTCTACTTTATTCATCTCTATTGGACTCCATTCGACTGCACTCCACACCATTCTACTCTGTTCGACTCCATTCTACACTATTCTATTCTGTTCTACCCTACCCTACTCTATTCTAATTGATTCGATTCATCGCGATTTGTCTCGTTCCCTCTCCATTCGACTCAATTCACCTCGAATTGTATCTATTCATCTATATTCTGCACTACTCGACTCTGACTATTCTCCTCTACTGAACTCTACTCCATTCTACTCTTTGTATTCTCTTCTGTATTACTCTATGCTACCCTATTGCGTTGTTCTGTGCCCTAACCTACCAAATCCCAGCCTAACCTACACTACTCTAATCTGTTCAATTTAATTCTATGCCGTTCAGTTTGACCCGATTTGACCCAATTCGATGGGATTCATGAGATTCTATGAGATTCGATGGGTTTTGGCGAGATTTGATGGAATTCGACGAGATTCCAGGCAGTAGGACGTGATTAGGTGCGATTCAGCTCGATTTAGCTCAGCTCATTTTCTTTGCCTCTCTTTGACTCATTTCAGCTCCATTCAGCTCGAATCTGGTCGGTCCGACTCGATTCAGCTCGATTCTGCTCTATTCGGCACGATTCAGCCGTATTTGGTCCTATTTGGCGCTGTTCAGCTGTATTGAACTCTTTTCTACTCTATTCATCTCTGTTCAACTCCTTTAGACTCCATTCTATACCATTCTACTCCATTCTACACTATTCTATTCTACGGAATCCTACCCCTCCCTACCTTATCCTAATCTAGTCTGTTCTTTTCTATTCTGTTGTATTCTATTCTCCTTTTCTATTTTCTCTATTCCATCCTATGCTACTCTACCATACCCTACATTAAACTAACCTATCCTGACCTATGCTGTTATTCTATTTTATTCTATTTTCTGTGTTCCGCCGTACGCTACCCTATCCTATGCTACCCCACCATACCATACCCTACTACTTAGGGGTACTCAATAAGGGTACTAGTTTGGGCAAGAGTAAGACCTACGGCAGGGGTACTAGTTCAGGCTACTAGATGAGGCCACTCTACCAGATAAGAGTTCTAGTGGAGGCAAGGTTACGAGTTAAGACTACTAGTCAAGACAAGGGTACTAGTTAAGGCTACTAGTCGAGGCAAGGGTACTTGTTAGGGCCAGGGTACTTGTTAAGGGTACCGGTTAAGGCAAGGCTACTAATTAAGGGTATTAGTAAGGCAAGGGTACCAGGTAAGGCTACTAGTTGAGGCAAGGGTAATAGTGAAGACTAATAGTTAAGGCAAGGTTACTAGTTAAGGCCAGTGTACTAGTTAAGGCTACTGGTTAAGGTAAGGCTACTAGCTAAGGGTGCTAATTGAGGGAAGGCTACTAGTTCATATTACTTATTTAGGGTACTTTTGAAGGCAAGCGCACTGTTCAAGGCTAGGTGTCAAGACTACTGACCTATGCCACTCGTCTTGCTGACTTGTCCAGCTGACTAGTCTAGACTACTACTCTAACCTTCTCTTGTCTACTCTACTCTAGTCTACTTTCGTCTACCCTAGTCTACCCTATCATAAACTACCCTACTCTAACCTTTTCTAATCTATTCGATTTGATTCGGTTCAAAGCATTTCGATGAAATTGGACGCGATTACGCTTGAATCGCCTCGATTGGGCTCGATTGAGCACCATCAGCTCGATGTGGCTCATATCACTTCGATTCAACTCGTTTCGGCTCGATTCGACTCAGTTCAGCCTTATTCGGCCCTATTTGCCTCGATTCGACTCTTTTCTATTCTATTTGTTTTTATCCGACTCCATTGCACTCCATTCTATTCTATTCTCTTCTACCCTACCCTGCCCTAGTCTAATCTATTCTAATGGATTCCATTCAAGGCGATTTGAAGCAATTCGACGCGATTCATCTCTTTTAGTTTCCATTTGGCTCGATTCGGCTAGAATTGGCTCTCTTCAGCCATATCCTGCACTATTTGACTCTATTCGACTCAATTCTCCTCTACTCGTCTCTACTTTGCTCTGCTCTACCCTACTGTACTATATTCTGTTCTTTCTATTCTCTACTGTTCTATTCTACCCTCCTCGCCCCTCCGCTCCCCTTCTCCAATCTATTTCGTTCGACTCGATTCGACGCATTTCCACGCGATTCGACGCGGTTGGGCTTGAATCAGCTCGATTCGCTTCGAATCGGCTCGATTTGGCTCCATTTCACTCCATTTGGCTCGAATTCATCGATTCTGCTGGATTCTGCTCGATTAGGCCTTCTTTGGCCCTATTGGGCCCTATTCTGCTATATTTGACTCTTTTCTACTCTATTCATCTCTATTCGACTCCATTCTATTCCATTCCACACCATTCTACACTATTCTCCTCTATTCTACCCATCCCTACCCTAACCTATTCTAATTGATTCGATTCGATTTGACCCGATTCAAAGCAATTCCACGCGATTCCTCTCGTTTGTTCTCCATTCGGTTCAATTCGGCTAGGTTCTGCACTATTTGACTCTTTTCTACTCTATTCTATTTTGTTGTGTTCTTTCTATTGTGTTCTGTTCTACCCTATTCCGTTGTACTCTATTCTATTCTACCCTACCCAACCCTACCGCACTCCACCCAAACCTACCCTACTTTAATCTATTAGATTCAATTCGATTCATTTCGACGCAATTTGACAGGATCAACGGGATTCGATGAGATCGGAAGGCATTCAACGGGATTCGAAGAGACTTGATGAGATTCCATGCGATTCGACGTGATTCAGCAGGGTTCTATGAGATCTGACGCAATTCGAAGTTATTCGACGTGATACGACGCGATTTGCCGTGATTCAGCGACATTCGATGAAATTCAACGGCATATGAAGCCATTCGACATGGTTTGACGCAAAATGATGTGATTGGACCTGATTTAACGTGATTTGATGCTGTCCGACGCTATTCGGCGACCGTCAGTGCGATTCTGCTTGATTCAGATCGATTAGGTGCGATTTGGCACTATACGGCTCTTTTCGGCTCTATTCAGCTCCATTCAGCTCTATTCATCTCTCTTCGGCCTATTCAGCTCTATTCGACTCTATTCGACCCTACTCTTTTCTACTCTATTCTATTTTATTCCTTCTATTTTGTTGTAATCTCTTCTACTCTACTGCATTCTAGTCTACTCTCCCCTCCCCTCCCCTTCTCTAATGTATACGTGTCGATTGAATTTGACGCACTGAGCGTGCTTCGACGCGATTAAGCTTGAATCGGCTCTATTCAGATTGATTTGGCTCTCTTCGGCTCTATTAAGCTCCATCCGGCTCGTTTTGGCTTGAGTTGCTTCAATTCTGCTCGACTCGGCCTTATTCAGCCATATTCTGCTCTATTCGACTCTTTTCTACTCTATTTGTCTCTATTTGACTCAATTCTACTCCGTTCTAGTCATTCCACACCATTCAACACTATTCTGCTCTACCCTACCCTACACCACTCTAATTTACTCTAATCGATTCAACGCCATTCCTATCTTTTCGTCTCCATTTGTCTCTACTCAGCTCTATTCAACTCTGTCACACTCTATTCTACTGTATTATACTCTAGTCTTCTCTATTCCACTGTATTGTTTCTATTCTGTTCTGTTCTATTCTACTCTATCCTACCCTACCCTATGCTTCCCAACTCTAATCTATTCTACTCCATTTGATTGGATTTGATTCAACCCATTTCAACGCGATTCGGCTCGATTTGGCTCTGTTCGAACCTATTCTACTCTATTCCCCTCTACTCTACTCTAGCCTACTCTTTTCTGTATTTGTTCCGTATTGTTCTCTTCTATTCTGTTCTTTCTATTTTTCTCTACTCTAGTCCACCCCACCTTACCATACCCGAACCTCCCCTACTCTAATCTATTGAATTCAATTCGATGAATTTTGATGCAATTCGGGTCGAATCAGTTCGATTCGTGTCCATTCAGCTCCATTCGGCTCGAATAGTGTCGATTCAGCTTGATTAGGCTCAATTCACTGGATTCAGCTCGATTTGGCTCAATTCAGCTCGATTCGGCCCTCTTCGGCTCTTTTCTACTCTATTTGACTCCATTGTACACCATTCTACCTCATTGTACACTATTCTACTCTACCGTACTCCAATTTACTGTCATTTATTCAATGGGATTCGACACGATTTGTCTAGTTTCGTCCCCATTTGGCTCGATTCGACTCTATTCCACTCTGTTCTACTCTGCTCTATTCTATTCTGCTGTACACTCTTCTGCTCTGCTCTACCCTTTTCTACTCTATTCTACTGTATTCTTTCTATTCTCTTCTACTGTGTTCAATTCTATTCTACTCTTTTCTATCCTACCCTACTCTAATCTATTCTACTGGATTCGATTCCACGCATTTCGATGCGTTTCTTCTCAACTCGGCTCCATTGCACTTTGTTCATCCCCCTTCGGCTCAAATCGGTTCATCTCCAATCGGCTCCATTCGGCTCTAGTCAGCTCTATTCAGCTCTATTCGGCTCTATGAGACTCTACTCAACTCCATTATCTCTTTTTGACTCCATTCAACTCCATTCTACACCGTTCTACTCCATCCTACTCTATTCGTCTTTATTCTATTGTATCGTACTCTACCCTACTCTAGTCTCTTCTAAGCGATTGGATTTGTTTTGACTTGGATCGATGGGATTCAATGCAAGTCTACGGGATTTGGCGTTATATGGCACAATTCCACGGGATTCGGCATGATATGGCACGATTCCACGGGATTCGGCGTGATTTGTCTTGATTTCTATCGCTTCAGCTCTTTTTGGCTCTATTTGGCTCTATTCGGCAATATTCGACTCTATTCTACTCTACTCTTCTATGCTCTACTGGACTCTATTCTATTCTTTCAGTTCTGTTCTGTTCTATCCTGTTCTGTTCTACTGCATTCTATTCTACCCTACCCTACTCTAACTTAACCTAGTTTAATCTGCTCAATTCTATTGAACACACTTGAACGCGATTCGACCTGATTCGGGTCGTATCAGCTCGATTCAGCTCCGTTTGACTCAATTCGTTCCTACTCGTCTCTTTTCCCCTCTATTTGTCTCTTTTTTGTAGTATTCGACTCTATTTGACTCTAGTCTACTCTCTTCTTTCTGTTCTGTTCTATTCTACTCTATTCTATAATATCCTACCCTACCCTCACCTTACCTGCCCTACACAAATCTTTTTGATTCGATTCGACACATTTCAATGCTATTTGACATGATTCATCTCGATTCACCTCGAATTTCGCCGAATCAGCTCTATTCAGTTCCGTTCGGCTCTTTTCGGCTCTATTCAACTCGATTTGACTCTATTCTACTGCACTCGACTCTACTTAATTCTGTTCTATTCTTCCTACTGTGTTCTGTTCTGTTCCATTCTAACCTCTCCTACCCTACCCTCCTCTACTCTAAACTATTCAATTCGATTCAATGCATTTCAACGCAATTCCATGTGATTAGGCTTGAGTTGGCTTGAGTTAGCTCTATTTGGCTTGCGTCGGGTCGATTCGGCTTGATTCTGCTCTCTTAGCATAATTAGGCTCGATGCAACCTTCTTCAGCCCTGTTCGGCTCTATTCAACTCTTTTCTACTTTATTCATCTCTATTGGACTCCATTCGACTGCACTCCACACCATTCTACTCTGTTCGACTCCATTCTACACTATTCTATTCTGTTCTACCCTACCCTACTCTATTCTAATTGATTCGATTCATCGCCATTTGTCTCGTTCCCTCTCCATTCGACTCAATTCACCTCGAACTGTATCTATTCATCTATATTCAGCACTACTCGACTCTGACTATTCTCCTCTACTGAACTCTACTCCATTCTACTCTTTGTGTTCTCTTCTGTATTACTCTTTGCTACCCTATTCCATTCTCCTGTGCCCTAACCTACCAAATCCCAGCCTAACCTACACTACTCTAATCTGTTCAATTTAATTCTATGCCGTTCAGTTTGACCCGATTTGACACAATTCGATGGGATTCATGAGATTCTATGAGATTCGACGGGTTTGGGCGAGATTTGATGGAATTCGACGAGATTCCAGGCAGTAGGACGTGATTAGGTGCGATTCAGCTCGATTTAGCTCAGCTCATTTTCTTTGCCTCTCTTTGACTCATTTCAGCTCCATTCAGCTCGAATCTGGTCGGTCCGACTCGATTCTGCTCTATTCGGCACGATTCAGCCGTGTTTGGTCCTATTCGGCGCTGTTCAGCTGTATTGAACTCTTTTCTACTCTATTCGTCTCTGTTCAACTCCTTTAGACTCCATTCTATACCATTCTACTCCATTCTACACTATTCTATTCTACGGAATCCTACCCCTCCCTACCCTATCCTAATCTAGTCTGTTCTTTTCTATTCTGTTGTATTCTATTCTCCTTTTCTATTTTCTCTATTCCATCCTATGCTACTCTACCACACCCTACATTAAACTAACCTATCCTGACCTATGCTGTTATTCTATTTTATTCTATTTTCTGTGTTCCACCGTATGCTACCCTATCCTATGCTACCCCACCGTACCATACCCTACTACTTAGGGGTACTCAATAAGGGTACTAGTTTGGGCAAGAGTACTACCTACGGCAGGGGTACTAGTTCAGGCTACTAGATGAGGCCACTCTACCAGATAAGAGTTTTAGTGAAGGCAAGGGTACGAGTTAAGACTACTAGTCAAGGCAAGGGTACTAGTTAAGGCTACTAGTCGAGGCAAGGGTACTAGCTAGGGCCAGGGTACTTGTTAAGGGTACCGGTTAAGGCAAGGCTACTAATTAAGGGTATTAGTAAGGCAAGGGTACCAGGTAAGGCTACTAGTTGAGGCAAGGGTAGTAGTTAAGACTAATAGTTAAGGCAAGGTTACTAGTTAAGGCCAGGGTACTAGTTAAGGCTACTGGTTAAGGCAAGGCTACTAGCTAAGGGTGCTAGTAAGCTAGGCTACTAGTTAAGGGGGTGCCAGTTAAGGCAAGGCTACTAGTTAAGGGTGCTACTTAAGCAAGGCTACTAGTTCAGATTACTTATTTAGGGTACTTGTCAAGGCAAGCGTACTGTTCAAGGCTAGTTGTCAAGACTACGGACCTATGCCACTCGTCTTGCTGACTTGTCCAGCTGACTAGTCTAGACTACTACTCTAACCTTCTCTTGTCTACTCTACTGTAGTCTATTTTCGTCTACCCTAGTCTACCCTATCATAAACTACCCTACCCTAACCTTTTCTAATCTATTCGATTTGATTCGGTTCAAAGCATTTTGATGCGATTGGACGCGATTATGCTTGAATCGGCTCGATTCCACTCTATTCAGCACCAGCAGCTCGAATTGACTCAAATCGCTTCGATTCAGCTCGTTTTGGCTCGATTCGACTCAGTTCAGCCTTATTCGGCCCTATTTGCCTCGATTCGACTCTTTTCTATTCTATTTGTCTCTATGCGACTCCATTGCACTCCATTCTATTCTATTCTCTTCTACCCTACCCTGCCCTAGTCTAATCTATTCTAATGGATTCCATTCAACGCGATTCGAAGCAATTCGACGCGATTCATCTCGTTTTGTTTCCATTTGGCTCGATTCGGCTAGAATTGGCTCTCTTCAGCCATATCCTGCACTATTTGACTCTATTCGACTCAATTCTCCTCTACTCGTCTCTACTTTGCTCTGCTCTACCCTACTGTACTATATTCTGTTCTTTCTATTCTCTACTGTTCTATTCTACCCTCCTCGCCCCTCCGCTCCCCTTCTCCAATCTATTTCGTTCGACTCGATTCGACGCATTTCCACGCGATTCGACGCGATTGGGCTTGAATCAGCTCGATTCGCTTCGAATCGGCTCGATTTGGCTCCATTTCACTCCATTTGGCTCGAATTCATCGATTCTGCTGGATTCTGCTCGATTAGGCCTTCTTTGGCCCTATTGGGCCCTATTCTGCTCTATTTGACTCTTTTCTACTCTATTCGTCTCTATTCGACTCCATTCTATTCCATTCCACACCATTCTACACTATTCTCCTCTATTCTACCCATCCCTACCCTAACCTATTCTAATTGATTCGATTCGATTTGACCCGATTCAAAGCAATTCAACGCGATTCGTCTCGTTTGGTCTCCATTCGGTTCAATTCGGCTAGGTTCTGCACTATTTGACTCTTTTCTACTCTATTCTATTCTGTTGTGTTCTTTCTATTGTGTTCTGTTCTGTTCTATCCTATTCCGTTGTACTCTATTCTATTCTACCCTACCCAACCCTACTGCACCCCACCCAAACCTACCCTACTTTAATCTATTAGATTCAATTCGATTCATTTCGACGCAATTTGACAGGATCAACGGGATTCGATGAGATCGGAAGGCATTCAACGGGATTCGAAGAGACTTGATGAGATTCCATGCGATTCGACGTGATTCAGCAGGGTTCTATGAGATCTGACGCAATTCGAAGTTATTCGACGTGATACGACGCGATTTGCCGTGATTCAGCGACATTCGATGAAATTCAACGGCATATGAAGCCATTCGACATGGTTTGACGCAAAATGATGTGATTGGACCTGATTTAACGTGATTTGATGCTGTCCGACGCTATTCGGCGACCGTCAGTGCGATTCTGCTTGATTCAGATCGATTAGGTGCGATTTGGCACTATACGGCTCTTTTCGGCTCTATTCAGCTCCATTCAGCTCTATTCATCTCTCTTCGGCCTATTCAGCTCTATTCGACTCTATTCGACCCTACTCTTTTCTACTCTATTCTATTTTATTCCTTCTATTTTGTTGTAATCTCTTCTACTCTACTGCATTCTAGTCTACTCTCCCCTCCCCTCCCCTTCTCTAATGTATACGTTTCGATTGAATTTGACGCACTGAGCGTGCTTCGACGCGATTAAGCTTGAATCGGCTCTATTCAGATTGATTTGGCTCTCTTCGGCTCTATTAAGCTCCATCCGGCTCGTTTTGGCTTGAGTTGTTTCAATTCTGCTCGACTCGGCCTTATTCAGCCATATTCTGCTCTATTCGACTCTTTTCTACTCTATTTGTCTCTATTTGACTCAATTCTACTCCGTTCTAGTCATTCCACACCATTCAACACTATTCTGCTCTACCCTACCCTACCCTACACCACTCTAATTTACTCGAATCGATTCAACGCGGTTCCTATCATTTCGTCTCCATTTGTCTCTATTCAGCTCTATTCAACTCTATCATACTCTAGTCTACTCTATTATACTCTAGTCTTCTCTATTCCACTGTATTGTTTCTATTCTGTTCTGTTCTATTCTACTCTATCCTACCCTACCCTATGCTTCCCAACTCTAATCTATTCTACTCCATTTGATTGGATTTGATTCAACCCATTTCAACGCGATTCGGCTCGATTTGGCTCTGTTCGAACCTATTCTACTCTATTCCCCTCTACTCTACTCTAGCCTACTCTTTTCTGTATTTGTTCCGTATTGTTCTCTTCTATTCTGTTCTTTCTATTTTTCTCTACTCTAGTCCACCCCACCTTACCATACCCGAACCTCCCCTACTCTAATCTATTGAATTCAATTCGATGAATTTTGATGCAATTCGGGTCGAATCAGTTCGATTCGTGTCCATTCAGCTCCATTCGGCTCGAATAGTGTCGATTCAGCTTGATTAGGCTCATTTCACTGGATTCGGCTCGATTTGGCTCAATTCAGCTCGATTCGGCCCTCTTCGGCTCTTTTCTACTCTATTTGACTCCATTGTACACCATTCTACCTCATTGTACACTATTCTACTCTACCG
The DNA here is from genome assembly GCF_030014295.1 of Loxodonta africana. NCBI lineage: Eukaryota > Metazoa > Chordata > Mammalia > Proboscidea > Elephantidae > Loxodonta > Loxodonta africana. The sequence goes on from NC_087351.1 coordinate 3,549,744, forward strand.
TACTCCAATTTACTGTCATTTATTCAATGGGATTCGACACGATTTGTCTAGTTTCGTCCCCATTTGGCTCGATTCGACTCTATTCCACTCTGCTCTATTCTATTCTGCTGTACACTCTTCTGCTCTGCTCTACCCTTTTCTACTCTATTCTACTGTATTCTTTCTATTCTCTTCTACTGTGTTCAATTCTATTCTACTCTTTTCTATCCTACCCTACTCTAATCTATTCTACTGGATTCGATTCCACGCATTTCGATGCGTTTCTTCTCAACTCGGCTCCATTGCACTTTGTTCATCCCCCTTCGGCTCAAATCCGTTCATCTCCAATCGGCTCCATTCGGCTCTAGTCAGCTCTATTCAGCTCTATTCGGCTCTATGAGACTCTACTCAACTCCATTATCTCTTTTTGACTCCATTCAACTCCATTCTACACCGTTCTACTCCATCCTACTCTATTCGTCTTTATTCTATTGTATCGTACTCTACCCTACTCTAGTCTCTTCTAAGCGATTGGATTTGTTTTGACTTGGATCGATGGGATTCAATGCAAGTCTACGGGATTTGGCGTTATATGGCACAATTCCACGGGATTCGGCATGATATGGCACGATTCCACGGGATTCGGCGTGATTTGTCTTGATTTCTATCGCTTCAGCTCTTTTTGGCTCTATTTGGCTCTATTCGGCAATATTCGACTCTATTCTACTCTACTCTTCTATGCTCTACTGGACTCTATTCTATTCTTTCTGTTCTGTTCTGTTCTATCCTGTTCTGTTCTACTGCATTCTATTCTACCCTACCCTACTCTAACTTAACCTAGTTTAATCTGCTCAATTCTATTGAACACACTTGAACGCGATTCGACCTGATTCGGGTCGTATCAGCTCGATTCAGCTCCGTTTGACTCAATTCGTTCCTACTCGTCTCTTTTCCCCTCTATTTGTCTCTTTTTTGTAGTATTCGACTCTATTTGACTCTAGTCTACTCTCTTCTTTCTGTTCTGTTCTATTCTACTCTATTCTATAATATCCTACCCTACCCTCACCTTACCTGCCCTACACAAATCTTTTTGATTCGATTCGACACATTTCAATGCTATTTGACATGATTCATCTCGATTCACCTCGAATTTCGCCGAATCAGCTCTATTCAGTTCCGTTCGGCTCTTTTCGGCTCTATTCAACTCGATTTGACTCTATTCTACTGCACTCGACTCTACTTAATTCTGTTCTATTCTTCCTACTGTGTTCTGTTCTGTTCCATTCTAACCTCTCCTACCCTACCCTCCTCTACTCTAAACTATTCAATTCGATTCAATGCATTTCAACGCAATTCCATGTGATTAGGCTTGAGTTGGCTTGAGTTAGCTCTATTTGGCTTGCGTCGGGTCGATTCGGCTTGATTCTGCTCTCTTAGCATAATTAGGCTCGATGCAACCTTCTTCAGCCCTGTTCGGCTCTATTCAACTCTTTTCTACTTTATTCATCTCTATTGGACTCCATTCGACTGCACTCCACACCATTCTACTCTGTTCGACTCCATTCTACACTATTCTATTCTGTTCTACCCTACCCTACTCTATTCTAATTGATTCGATTCATCGCCATTTGTCTCGTTCCCTCTCCATTCGACTCAATTCACCTCGAACTGTATCTATTCATCTATATTCAGCACTACTCGACTCTGACTATTCTCCTCTACTGAACTCTACTCCATTCTACTCTTTGTGTTCTCTTCTGTATTACTCTTTGCTACCCTATTCCATTCTCCTGTGCCCTAACCTACCAAATCCCAGCCTAACCTACACTACTCTAATCTGTTCAATTTAATTCTATGCCGTTCAGTTTGACCCGATTTGACACAATTCGATGGGATTCATGAGATTCTATGAGATTCGACGGGTTTGGGCGAGATTTGATGGAATTCGACGAGATTCCAGGCAGTAGGACGTGATTAGGTGCGATTCAGCTCGATTTAGCTCAGCTCATTTTCTTTGCCTCTCTTTGACTCATTTCAGCTCCATTCAGCTCGAATCTGGTCGGTCCGACTCGATTCTGCTCTATTCGGCACGATTCAGCCGTGTTTGGTCCTATTCGGCGCTGTTCAGCTGTATTGAACTCTTTTCTACTCTATTCGTCTCTGTTCAACTCCTTTAGACTCCATTCTATACCATTCTACTCCATTCTACACTATTCTATTCTACGGAATCCTACCCCTCCCTACCCTATCCTAATCTAGTCTGTTCTTTTCTATTCTGTTGTATTCTATTCTCCTTTTCTATTTTCTCTATTCCATCCTATGCTACTCTACCACACCCTACATTAAACTAACCTATCCTGACCTATGCTGTTATTCTATTTTATTCTATTTTCTGTGTTCCACCGTATGCTACCCTATCCTATGCTACCCCACCGTACCATACCCTACTACTTAGGGGTACTCAATAAGGGTACTAGTTTGGGCAAGAGTACTACCTACGGCAGGGGTACTAGTTCAGGCTACTAGATGAGGCCACTCTACCAGATAAGAGTTTTAGTGAAGGCAAGGGTACGAGTTAAGACTACTAGTCAAGGCAAGGGTACTAGTTAAGGCTACTAGTCGAGGCAAGGGTACTAGCTAGGGCCAGGGTACTTGTTAAGGGTACCGGTTAAGGCAAGGCTACTAATTAAGGGTATTAGTAAGGCAAGGGTACCAGGTAAGGCTACTAGTTGAGGCAAGGGTAGTAGTTAAGACTAATAGTTAAGGCAAGGTTACTAGTTAAGGCCAGGGTACTAGTTAAGGCTACTGGTTAAGGCAAGGCTACTAGCTAAGGGTGCTAGTAAGCTAGGCTACTAGTTAAGGGGGTGCCAGTTAAGGCAAGGCTACTAGTTAAGGGTGCTACTTAAGCAAGGCTACTAGTTCAGATTACTTATTTAGGGTACTTGTCAAGGCAAGCGTACTGTTCAAGGCTAGTTGTCAAGACTACGGACCTATGCCACTCGTCTTGCTGACTTGTCCAGCTGACTAGTCTAGACTACTACTCTAACCTTCTCTTGTCTACTCTACTGTAGTCTATTTTCGTCTACCCTAGTCTACCCTATCATAAACTACCCTACCCTAACCTTTTCTAATCTATTCGATTTGATTCGGTTCAAAGCATTTTGATGCGATTGGACGCGATTATGCTTGAATCGGCTCGATTCCACTCTATTCAGCACCAGCAGCTCGAATTGACTCAAATCGCTTCGATTCAGCTCGTTTCGGCTCGATTCGACTCAGTTCAGCCTTATTCGGCCCTATTTGCCTCGATTCGACTCTTTTCTATTCTATTTGTCTCTATGCGACTCCATTGCACTCCATTCTATTCTATTCTCTTCTACCCTACCCTGCCCTAGTCTAATCTATTCTAATGGATTCCATTCAACGCGATTCGAAGCAATTCGACGCGATTCATCTCGTTTTGTTTCCATTTGGCTCGATTCGGCTAGAATTGGCTCTCTTCAGCCATATCCTGCACTATTTGACTCTATTCGACTCAATTCTCCTCTACTCGTCTCTACTTTGCTCTGCTCTACCCTACTGTACTATATTCTGTTCTTTCTATTCTCTACTGTTCTATTCTACCCTCCTCGCCCCTCCGCTCCCCTTCTCCAATCTATTTCGTTCGACTCGATTCGACGCATTTCCACGCGATTCGACGCGATTGGGCTTGAATCAGCTCGATTCGCTTCGAATCGGCTCGATTTGGCTCCATTTCACTCCATTTGGCTCGAATTCATCGATTCTGCTGGATTCTGCTCGATTAGGCCTTCTTTGGCCCTATTGGGCCCTATTCTGCTCTATTTGACTCTTTTCTACTCTATTCGTCTCTATTCGACTCCATTCTATTCCATTCCACACCATTCTACACTATTCTCCTCTATTCTACCCATCCCTACCCTAACCTATTCTAATTGATTCGATTCGATTTGACCCGATTCAAAGCAATTCAACGCGATTCGTCTCGTTTGGTCTCCATTCGGTTCAATTCGGCTAGGTTCTGCACTATTTGACTCTTTTCTACTCTATTCTATTCTGTTGTGTTCTTTCTATTGTGTTCTGTTCTGTTCTATCCTATTCCGTTGTACTCTATTCTATTCTACCCTACCCAACCCTACTGCACCCCACCCAAACCTACCCTACTTTAATCTATTAGATTCAATTCGATTCATTTCGACGCAATTTGACAGGATCAACGGGATTCGATGAGATCGGAAGGCATTCAACGGGATTCGAAGAGACTTGATGAGATTCCATGCGATTCGACGTGATTCAGCAGGGTTCTATGAGATCTGACGCAATTCGAAGTTATTCGACGTGATACGACGCGATTTGCCGTGATTCAGCGACATTCGATGAAATTCAACGGCATATGAAGCCATTCGACATGGTTTGACGCAAAATGATGTGATTGGACCTGATTTAACGTGATTTGATGCTGTCCGACGCTATTCGGCGACCGTCAGTGCGATTCTGCTTGATTCAGATCGATTAGGTGCGATTTGGCACTATACGGCTCTTTTCGGCTCTATTCAGCTCCATTCAGCTCTATTCATCTCTCTTCGGCCTATTCAGCTCTATTCGACTCTATTCGACCCTACTCTTTTCTACTCTATTCTATTTTATTCCTTCTATTTTGTTGTAATCTCTTCTACTCTACTGCATTCTAGTCTACTCTCCCCTCCCCTCCCCTTCTCTAATGTATACGTTTCGATTGAATTTGACGCACTGAGCGTGCTTCGACGCGATTAAGCTTGAATCGGCTCTATTCAGATTGATTTGGCTCTCTTCGGCTCTATTAAGCTCCATCCGGCTCGTTTTGGCTTGAGTTGTTTCAATTCTGCTCGACTCGGCCTTATTCAGCCATATTCTGCTCTATTCGACTCTTTTCTACTCTATTTGTCTCTATTTGACTCAATTCTACTCCGTTCTAGTCATTCCACACCATTCAACACTATTCTGCTCTACCCTACCCTACACCACTCTAATTTACTCGAATCGATTCAACGCGGTTCCTATCATTTCGTCTCCATTTGTCTCTATTCAGCTCTATTCAACTCTATCATACTCTAGTCTACTCTATTATACTCTAGTCTTCTCTATTCCACTGTATTGTTTCTATTCTGTTCTGTTCTATTCTACTCTATCCTACCCTACCCTATGCTTCCCAACTCTAATCTATTCTACTCCATTTGATTGGATTTGATTCAACCCATTTCAACGCGATTCGGCTCGATTTGGCTCTGTTCGAACCTATTCTACTCTATTCCCCTCTACTCTACTCTAGCCTACTCTTTTCTGTATTTGTTCCGTATTGTTCTCTTCTATTCTGTTCTTTCTATTTTTCTCTACTCTAGTCCACCCCACCTTACCATACCCGAACCTCCCCTACTCTAATCTATTGAATTCAATTCGATGAATTTTGATGCAATTCGGGTCGAATCAGTTCGATTCGTGTCCATTCAGCTCCATTCGGCTCGAATAGTGTCGATTCAGCTTGATTAGGCTCATTTCACTGGATTCGGCTCGATTTGGCTCAATTCAGCTCGATTCGGCCCTCTTCGGCTCTTTTCTACTCTATTTGACTCCATTGTACACCATTCTACCTCATTGTACACTATTCTACTCTACCGTACTCCAATTTACTGTCATTTATTCAATGGGATTCGACACGATTTGTCTAGTTTCGTCCCCATTTGGCTCGATTCGACTCTATTCCACTCTGCTCTATTCTATTCTGCTGTACACTCTTCTGCTCTGCTCTACCCTTTTCTACTCTATTCTACTGTATTCTTTCTATTCTCTTCTACTGTGTTCAATTCTATTCTACTCTTTTCTATCCTACCCTACTCTAATCTATTCTACTGGATTCGATTCCACGCATTTCGATGCGTTTCTTCTCAACTCGGCTCCATTGCACTTTGTTCATCCCCCTTCGGCTCAAATCCGTTCATCTCCAATCGGCTCCATTCGGCTCTAGTCAGCTCTATTCAGCTCTATTCGGCTCTATGAGACTCTACTCAACTCCATTATCTCTTTTTGACTCCATTCAACTCCATTCTACACCGTTCTACTCCATCCTACTCTATTCGTCTTTATTCTATTGTATCGTACTCTACCCTACTCTAGTCTCTTCTAAGCGATTGGATTTGTTTTGACTTGGATCGATGGGATTCAATGCAAGTCTACGGGATTTGGCGTTATATGGCACAATTCCACGGGATTCGGCATGATATGGCACGATTCCACGGGATTCGGCGTGATTTGTCTTGATTTCTATCGCTTCAGCTCTTTTTGGCTCTATTTGGCTCTATTCGGCAATATTCGACTCTATTCTACTCTACTCTTCTATGCTCTACTGGACTCTATTCTATTCTTTCTGTTCTGTTCTGTTCTATCCTGTTCTGTTCTACTGCATTCTATTCTACCCTACCCTACTCTAACTTAACCTAGTTTAATCTGCTCAATTCTATTGAACACACTTGAACGCGATTCGACCTGATTCGGGTCGTATCAGCTCGATTCAGCTCCGTTTGACTCAATTCGTTCCTACTCGTCTCTTTTCCCCTCTATTTGTCTCTTTTTTGTAGTATTCGACTCTATTTGACTCTAGTCTACTCTCTTCTTTCTGTTCTGTTCTATTCTACTCTATTCTATAATATCCTACCCTACCCTCACCTTACCTGCCCTACACAAATCTTTTTGATTCGATTCGACACATTTCAATGCTATTTGACATGATTCATCTCGATTCACCTCGAATTTCGCCGAATCAGCTCTATTCAGTTCCGTTCGGCTCTTTTCGGCTCTATTCAACTCGATTTGACTCTATTCTACTGCACTCGACTCTACTTAATTCTGTTCTATTCTTCCTACTGTGTTCTGTTCTGTTCCATTCTAACCTCTCCTACCCTACCCTCCTCTACTCTAAACTATTCAATTCGATTCAATGCATTTCAACGCAATTCCATGTGATTAGGCTTGAGTTGGCTTGAGTTAGCTCTATTTGGCTTGCGTCGGGTCGATTCGGCTTGATTCTGCTCTCTTAGCATAATTAGGCTCGATGCAACCTTCTTCAGCCCTGTTCGGCTCTATTCAACTCTTTTCTACTTTATTCATCTCTATTGGACTCCATTCGACTGCACTCCACACCATTCTACTCTGTTCGACTCCATTCTACACTATTCTATTCTGTTCTACCCTACCCTACTCTATTCTAATTGATTCGATTCATCGCCATTTGTCTCGTTCCCTCTCCATTCGACTCAATTCACCTCGAACTGTATCTATTCATCTATATTCAGCACTACTCGACTCTGACTATTCTCCTCTACTGAACTCTACTCCATTCTACTCTTTGTGTTCTCTTCTGTATTACTCTTTGCTACCCTATTCCATTCTCCTGTGCCCTAACCTACCAAATCCCAGCCTAACCTACACTACTCTAATCTGTTCAATTTAATTCTATGCCGTTCAGTTTGACCCGATTTGACACAATTCGATGGGATTCATGAGATTCTATGAGATTCGACGGGTTTGGGCGAGATTTGATGGAATTCGACGAGATTCCAGGCAGTAGGACGTGATTAGGTGCGATTCAGCTCGATTTAGCTCAGCTCATTTTCTTTGCCTCTCTTTGACTCATTTCAGCTCCATTCAGCTCGAATCTGGTCGGTCCGACTCGATTCTGCTCTATTCGGCACGATTCAGCCGTGTTTGGTCCTATTCGGCGCTGTTCAGCTGTATTGAACTCTTTTCTACTCTATTCGTCTCTGTTCAACTCCTTTAGACTCCATTCTATACCATTCTACTCCATTCTACACTATTCTATTCTACGGAATCCTACCCCTCCCTACCCTATCCTAATCTAGTCTGTTCTTTTCTATTCTGTTGTATTCTATTCTCCTTTTCTATTTTCTCTATTCCATCCTATGCTACTCTACCACACCCTACATTAAACTAACCTATCCTGACCTATGCTGTTATTCTATTTTATTCTATTTTCTGTGTTCCACCGTATGCTACCCTATCCTATGCTACCCCACCGTACCATACCCTACTACTTAGGGGTACTCAATAAGGGTACTAGTTTGGGCAAGAGTACTACCTACGGCAGGGGTACTAGTTCAGGCTACTAGATGAGGCCACTCTACCAGATAAGAGTTTTAGTGAAGGCAAGGGTACGAGTTAAGACTACTAGTCAAGGCAAGGGTACTAGTTAAGGCTACTAGTCGAGGCAAGGGTACTAGCTAGGGCCAGGGTACTTGTTAAGGGTACCGGTTAAGGCAAGGCTACTAATTAAGGGTATTAGTAAGGCAAGGGTACCAGGTAAGGCTACTAGTTGAGGCAAGGGTAGTAGTTAAGACTAATAGTTAAGGCAAGGTTACTAGTTAAGGCCAGGGTACTAGTTAAGGCTACTGGTTAAGGCAAGGCTACTAGCTAAGGGTGCTAGTAAGCTAGGCTACTAGTTAAGGGGGTGCCAGTTAAGGCAAGGCTACTAGTTAAGGGTGCTACTTAAGCAAGGCTACTAGTTCAGATTACTTATTTAGGGTACTTGTCAAGGCAAGCGTACTGTTCAAGGCTAGTTGTCAAGACTACGGACCTATGCCACTCGTCTTGCTGACTTGTCCAGCTGACTAGTCTAGACTACTACTCTAACCTTCTCTTGTCTACTCTACTGTAGTCTATTTTCGTCTACCCTAGTCTACCCTATCATAAACTACCCTACCCTAACCTTTTCTAATCTATTCGATTTGATTCGGTTCAAAGCATTTTGATGCGATTGGACGCGATTATGCTTGAATCGGCTCGATTCCACTCTATTCAGCACCAGCAGCTCGAATTGACTCAAATCGCTTCGATTCAGCTCGTTTCGGCTCGATTCGACTCAGTTCAGCCTTATTCGGCCCTATTTGCCTCGATTCGACTCTTTTCTATTCTATTTGTCTCTATGCGACTCCATTGCACTCCATTCTATTCTATTCTCTTCTACCCTACCCTGCCCTAGTCTAATCTATTCTAATGGATTCCATTCAACGCGATTCGAAGCAATTCGACGCGATTCATCTCGTTTTGTTTCCATTTGGCTCGATTCGGCTAGAATTGGCTCTCTTCAGCCATATCCTGCACTATTTGACTCTATTCGACTCAATTCTCCTCTACTCGTCTCTACTTTGCTCTGCTCTACCCTACTGTACTATATTCTGTTCTTTCTATTCTCTACTGTTCTATTCTACCCTCCTCGCCCCTCCGCTCCCCTTCTCCAATCTATTTCGTTCGACTCGATTCGACGCATTTCCACGCGATTCGACGCGATTGGGCTTGAATCAGCTCGATTCGCTTCGAATCGGCTCGATTTGGCTCCATTTCACTCCATTTGGCTCGAATTCATCGATTCTGCTGGATTCTGCTCGATTAGGCCTTCTTTGGCCCTATTGGGCCCTATTCTGCTCTATTTGACTCTTTTCTACTCTATTCGTCTCTATTCGACTCCATTCTATTCCATTCCACACCATTCTACACTATTCTCCTCTATTCTACCCATCCCTACCCTAACCTATTCTAATTGATTCGATTCGATTTGACCCGATTCAAAGCAATTCAACGCGATTCGTCTCGTTTGGTCTCCATTCGGTTCAATTCGGCTAGGTTCTGCACTATTTGACTCTTTTCTACTCTATTCTATTCTGTTGTGTTCTTTCTATTGTGTTCTGTTCTGTTCTATCCTATTCCGTTGTACTCTATTCTATTCTACCCTACCCAACCCTACTGCACCCCACCCAAACCTACCCTACTTTAATCTATTAGATTCAATTCGATTCATTTCGACGCAATTTGACAGGATCAACGGGATTCGATGAGATCGGAAGGCATTCAACGGGATTCGAAGAGACTTGATGAGATTCCATGCGATTCGACGTGATTCAGCAGGGTTCTATGAGATCTGACGCAATTCGAAGTTATTCGACGTGATACGACGCGATTTGCCGTGATTCAGCGACATTCGATGAAATTCAACGGCATATGAAGCCATTCGACATGGTTTGACGCAAAATGATGTGATTGGACCTGATTTAACGTGATTTGATGCTGTCCGACGCTATTCGGCGACCGTCAGTGCGATTCTGCTTGATTCAGATCGATTAGGTGCGATTTGGCACTATACGGCTCTTTTCGGCTCTATTCAGCTCCATTCAGCTCTATTCATCTCTCTTCGGCCTATTCAGCTCTATTCGACTCTATTCGACCCTACTCTTTTCTACTCTATTCTATTTTATTCCTTCTATTTTGTTGTAATCTCTTCTACTCTACTGCATTCTAGTCTACTCTCCCCTCCCCTCCCCTTCTCTAATGTATACGTTTCGATTGAATTTGACGCACTGAGCGTGCTTCGACGCGATTAAGCTTGAATCGGCTCTATTCAGATTGATTTGGCTCTCTTCGGCTCTATTAAGCTCCATCCGGCTCGTTTTGGCTTGAGTTGTTTCAATTCTGCTCGACTCGGCCTTATTCAGCCATATTCTGCTCTATTCGACTCTTTTCTACTCTATTTGTCTCTATTTGACTCAATTCTACTCCGTTCTAGTCATTCCACACCATTCAACACTATTCTGCTCTACCCTACCCTACACCACTCTAATTTACTCGAATCGATTCAACGCGGTTCCTATCATTTCGTCTCCATTTGTCTCTATTCAGCTCTATTCAACTCTATCATACTCTAGTCTACTCTATTATACTCTAGTCTTCTCTATTCCACTGTATTGTTTCTATTCTGTTCTGTTCTATTCTACTCTATCCTACCCTACCCTATGCTTCCCAACTCTAATCTATTCTACTCCATTTGATTGGATTTGATTCAACCCATTTCAACGCGATTCGGCTCGATTTGGCTCTGTTCGAACCTATTCTACTCTATTCCCCTCTACTCTACTCTAGCCTACTCTTTTCTGTATTTGTTCCGTATTGTTCTCTTCTATTCTGTTCTTTCTATTTTTCTCTACTCTAGTCCACCCCACCTTACCATACCCGAACCTCCCCTACTCTAATCTATTGAATTCAATTCGATGAATTTTGATGCAATTCGGGTCGAATCAGTTCGATTCGTGTCCATTCAGCTCCATTCGGCTCGAATAGTGTCGATTCAGCTTGATTAGGCTCATTTCACTGGATTCGGCTCGATTTGGCTCAATTCAGCTCGATTCGGCCCTCTTCGGCTCTTTTCTACTCTATTTGACTCCATTGTACACCATTCTACCTCATTGTACACTATTCTACTCTACCGTACTCCAATTTACTGTCATTTATTCAATGGGATTCGACACGATTTGTCTAGTTTCGTCCCCATTTGGCTCGATTCGACTCTATTCCACTCTGCTCTATTCTATTCTGCTGTACACTCTTCTGCTCTGCTCTACCCTTTTCTACTCTATTCTACTGTATTCTTTCTATTCTCTTCTACTGTGTTCAATTCTATTCTACTCTTTTCTATCCTACCCTACTCTAATCTATTCTACTGGATTCGATTCCACGCATTTCGATGCGTTTCTTCTCAACTCGGCTCCATTGCACTTTGTTCATCCCCCTTCGGCTCAAATCCGTTCATCTCCAATCGGCTCCATTCGGCTCTAGTCAGCTCTATTCAGCTCTATTCGGCTCTATGAGACTCTACTCAACTCCATTATCTCTTTTTGACTCCATTCAACTCCATTCTACACCGTTCTACTCCATCCTACTCTATTCGTCTTTATTCTATTGTATCGTACTCTACCCTACTCTAGTCTCTTCTAAGCGATTGGATTTGTTTTGACTTGGATCGATGGGATTCAATGCAAGTCTACGGGATTTGGCGTTATATGGCACAATTCCACGGGATTCGGCATGATATGGCACGATTCCACGGGATTCGGCGTGATTTGTCTTGATTTCTATCGCTTCAGCTCTTTTTGGCTCTATTTGGCTCTATTCGGCAATATTCGACTCTATTCTACTCTACTCTTCTATGCTCTACTGGACTCTATTCTATTCTTTCAGTTCTGTTCTGTTCTATCCTGTTCTGTTCTACTGCATTCTATTCTACCCTACCCTACTCTAACTTAACCTAGTTTAATCTGCTCAATTCTATTGAACACACTTGAACGCGATTCGACCTGATTCGGGTCGTATCAGCTCGATTCAGCTCCGTTTGACTCAATTCGTTCCTACTCGTCTCTTTTCCCCTCTATTTGTCTCTTTTTTGTAGTATTCGACTCTATTTGACTCTAGTCTACTCTCTTCTTTCTGTTCTGTTCTATTCTACTCTATTCTATAATATCCTACCCTATCCTCACCTTACCTGCCCTACACAAATCTTTTTGATTCGATTCGACACATTTCAATGCTATTTGACATGATTCATCTCGATTCACCTCGAATTTCGCCGAATCAGCTCTATTCAGTTCCGTTCGGCTCTTTTCGGCTCTATTCAACTCGATTTGACTCTATTCTACTGCACTCGACTCTACTTAATTCTGTTCTATTCTTCCTACTGTGTTCTGTTCTGTTCCATTCTAACCTCTCCTACCCTACCCTCCTCTACTCTAAACTATTCAATTCGATTCAATGCATTTCAACGCAATTCCATGTGATTAGGCTTGAGTTGGCTTGAGTTAGCTCTATTTGGCTTGCGTCGGGTCGATTCGGCTTGATTCTGCTCTCTTAGCATAATTAGGCTCGATGCAACCTTCTTCAGCCCTGTTCGGCTCTATTCAACTCTTTTCTACTTTATTCATCTCTATTGGACTCCATTCGACTGCACTCCACACCATTCTACTCTGTTCGACTCCATTCTACACTATTCTATTCTGTTCTACCCTACCCTACTCTATTCTAATTGATTCGATTCATCGCCATTTGTCTCGTTCCCTCTCCATTCGACTCAATTCACCTCGAACTGTATCTATTCATCTATATTCAGCACTACTCGACTCTGACTATTCTCCTCTACTGAACTCTACTCCATTCTACTCTTTGTGTTCTCTTCTGTATTACTCTTTGCTACCCTATTCCATTCTCCTGTGCCCTAACCTACCAAATCCCAGCCTAACCTACACTACTCTAATCTGTTCAATTTAATTCTATGCCGTTCAGTTTGACCCGATTTGACACAATTCGATGGGATTCATGAGATTCTATGAGATTCGACGGGTTTGGGCGAGATTTGATGGAATTCGACGAGATTCCAGGCAGTAGGACGTGATTAGGTGCGATTCAGCTCGATTTAGCTCAGCTCATTTTCTTTGCCTCTCTTTGACTCATTTCAGCTCCATTCAGCTCGAATCTGGTCGGTCCGACTCGATTCTGCTCTATTCGGCACGATTCAGCCGTGTTTGGTCCTATTCGGCGCTGTTCAGCTGTATTGAACTCTTTTCTACTCTATTCGTCTCTGTTCAACTCCTTTAGACTCCATTCTATACCATTCTACTCCATTCTACACTATTCTATTCTACGGAATCCTACCCCTCCCTACCCTATCCTAATCTAGTCTGTTCTTTTCTATTCTGTTGTATTCTATTCTCCTTTTCTATTTTCTCTATTCCATCCTATGCTACTCTACCACACCCTACATTAAACTAACCTATCCTGACCTATGCTGTTATTCTATTTTATTCTATTTTCTGTGTTCCACCGTATGCTACCCTATCCTATGCTACCCCACCGTACCATACCCTACTACTTAGGGGTACTCAATAAGGGTACTAGTTTGGGCAAGAGTACTACCTACGGCAGGGGTACTAGTTCAGGCTACTAGATGAGGCCACTCTACCAGATAAGAGTTTTAGTGAAGGCAAGGGTACGAGTTAAGACTACTAGTCAAGGCAAGGGTACTAGTTAAGGCTACTAGTCGAGGCAAGGGTACTAGCTAGGGCCAGGGTACTTGTTAAGGGTACCGGTTAAGGCAAGGCTACTAATTAAGGGTATTAGTAAGGCAAGGGTACCAGGTAAGGCTACTAGTTGAGGCAAGGGTAGTAGTTAAGACTAATAGTTAAGGCAAGGTTACTAGTTAAGGCCAGGGTACTAGTTAAGGCTACTGGTTAAGGCAAGGCTACTAGCTAAGGGTGCTAGTAAGCTAGGCTACTAGTTAAGGGGGTGCCAGTTAAGGCAAGGCTACTAGTTAAGGGTGCTACTTAAGCAAGGCTACTAGTTCAGATTACTTATTTAGGGTACTTGTCAAGGCAAGCGTACTGTTCAAGGCTAGTTGTCAAGACTACGGACCTATGCCACTCGTCTTGCTGACTTGTCCAGCTGACTAGTCTAGACTACTACTCTAACCTTCTCTTGTCTACTCTACTGTAGTCTATTTTCGTCTACCCTAGTCTACCCTATCATAAACTACCCTACCCTAACCTTTTCTAATCTATTCGATTTGATTCGGTTCAAAGCATTTTGATGCGATTGGACGCGATTATGCTTGAATCGGCTCGATTCCACTCTATTCAGCACCAGCAGCTCGAATTGACTCAAATCGCTTCGATTCAGCTCGTTTCGGCTCGATTCGACTCAGTTCAGCCTTATTCGGCCCTATTTGCCTCGATTCGACTCTTTTCTATTCTATTTGTCTCTATGCGACTCCATTGCACTCCATTCTACTCTATTCTCTTCTACCCTACCCTGCCCTAGTCTAATCTATTCTAATGGATTCCATTCAACGCGATTCGAAGCAATTCGACGCGATTCATCTCGTTTTGTTTCCATTTGGCTCGATTCGGCTAGAATTGGCTCTCTTCAGCCATATCCTGCACTATTTGACTCTATTCGACTCAATTCTCCTCTACTCGTCTCTACTTTGCTCTGCTCTACCCTACTGTACTATATTCTGTTCTTTCTATTCTCTACTGTTCTATTCTACCCTCCTCGCCCCTCCGCTCCCCTTCTCCAATCTATTTCGTTCGACTCGATTCGACGCATTTCCACGCGATTCGACGCGATTGGGCTTGAATCAGCTCGATTCGCTTCGAATCGGCTCGATTTGGCTCCATTTCACTCCATTTGGCTCGAATTCATCGATTCTGCTGGATTCTGCTCGATTAGGCCTTCTTTGGCCCTATTGGGCCCTATTCTGCTCTATTTGACTCTTTTCTACTCTATTCGTCTCTATTCGACTCCATTCTATTCCATTCCACACCATTCTACACTATTCTCCTCTATTCTACCCATCCCTACCCTAACCTATTCTAATTGATTCGATTCGATTTGACCCGATTCAAAGCAATTCAACGCGATTCGTCTCGTTTGGTCTCCATTCGGTTCAATTCGGCTAGGTTCTGCACTATTTGACTCTTTTCTACTCTATTCTATTCTGTTGTGTTCTTTCTATTGTGTTCTGTTCTGTTCTATCCTATTCCGTTGTACTCTATTCTATTCTACCCTACCCAACCCTACTGCACCCCACCCAAACCTACCCTACTTTAATCTATTAGATTCAATTCGATTCATTTCGACGCAATTTGACAGGATCAACGGGATTCGATGAGATCGGAAGGCATTCAACGGGATTCAAAGAGACTTGATGAGATTCCATGCGATTCGACGTGATTCAGCAGGGTTCTATGAGATCTGACGCAATTCGAAGTTATTCGACGTGATACGACGCGATTTGCCGTGATTCAGCGACATTCGATGAAATTCAACGGCATATGAAGCCATTCGACATGGTTTGACGCAAAATGATGTGATTGGACCTGATTTAACGTGATTTGATGCTGTCCGACGCTATTCGGCGACAGTCAGTGCGATTCTGCTTGATTCAGATCGATTAGGTGCGATTTGGCACTATACGGCTCTTTTCGGCTCTATTCAGCTCCATTCAGCTCTATTCATCTCTCTTCGGCCTATTCAGCTCTATTCGACTCTATTCGACCCTACTCTTTTCTACTCTATTCTATTTTATTCCTTCTATTTTGTTGTAATCTCTTCTACTCTACTGCATTCTAGTCTACTCTCCCCTCCCCTCCCCTTCTCTAATGTATACGTTTCGATTGAATTTGACGCACTGAGCGTGCTTCGACGCGATTAAGCTTGAATCGGCTCTATTCAGATTGATTTGGCTCTCTTCGGCTCTATTAAGCTCCATCCGGCTCGTTTTGGCTTGAGTTGTTTCAATTCTGCTCGACTCGGCCTTATTCAGCCATATTCTGCTCTATTCGACTCTTTTCTACTCTATTTGTCTCTATTTGACTCAATTCTACTCCGTTCTAGTCATTCCACACCATTCAACACTATTCTGCTCTACCCTACCCTACACCACTCTAATTTACTCGAATCGATTCAACGCGGTTCCTATCATTTCGTCTCCATTTGTCTCTATTCAGCTCTATTCAACTCTATCATACTCTAGTCTACTCTATTATACTCTAGTCTTCTCTATTCCACTGTATTGTTTCTATTCTGTTCTGTTCTATTCTACTCTATCCTACCCTACCCTATGCTTCCCAACTCTAATCTATTCTACTCCATTTGATTGGATTTGATTCAACCCATTTCAACGCGATTCGGCTCGATTTGGCTCTGTTCGAACCTATTCTACTCTATTCCCCTCTACTCTACTCTAGCCTACTCTTTTCTGTATTTGTTCCGTATTGTTCTCTTCTATTCTGTTCTTTCTATTTTTCTCTACTCTAGTCCACCCCACCTTACCATACCCGAACCTCCCCTACTCTAATCTATTGAATTCAATTCGATGAATTTTGATGCAATTCGGGTCGAATCAGTTCGATTCGTGTCCATTCAGCTCCATTCGGCTCGAATAGTGTCGATTCAGCTTGATTAGGCTCATTTCACTGGATTCGGCTCGATTTGGCTCAATTCAGCTCGATTCGGCCCTCTTCGGCTCTTTTCTACTCTATTTGACTCCATTGTACACCATTCTACCTCATTGTACACTATTCTACTCTACCGTACTCCAATTTACTGTCATTTATTCAATGGGATTCGACACGATTTGTCTAGTTTCGTCCCCATTTGGCTCGATTCGACTCTATTCCACTCTGCTCTATTCTATTCTGCTGTACACTCTTCTGCTCTGCTCTACCCTTTTCTACTCTATTCTACTGTATTCTTTCTATTCTCTTCTACTGTGTTCAATTCTAGTCTACTCTTTTCTATCCTACCCTACTCTAATCTATTCTACTGGATTCGATTCCACGCATTTCGATGCGTTTCTTCTCAACTCGGCTCCATTGCACTTTGTTCATCCCCCTTCGGCTCAAATCGGTTCATCTCCAATCGGCTCCATTCGGCTCTAGTCAGCTCTATTCAGCTCTATTCGGCTCTATGAGACTCTACTCAACTCCATTATCTCTTTTTGACTCCATTCAACTCCATTCTACACCGTTCTACTCCATCCTACTCTATTCGTCTTTATTCTATTGTATCGTACTCTACCCTACTCTAGTCTCTTCTAAGCGATTGGATTTGTTTTGACTTGGATCGATGGGATTCAATGCAAGTCTACGGGATTTGGCGTTATATGGCACAATTCCACGGGATTCGGCATGATATGGCACGATTCCACGGGATTCGGCATGATATGGCACGATTCCACGGGATTCGGCGTGATTTGTCTTGATTTCTATCGCTTCAGCTCTTTTTGGCTCTATTTGGCTCCATTTGGCTCTATTCGGCAATATTCGACTCTATTCTACTCTACTCTTCTATGCTCTACTGGACTCTATTCTATTCTTTCAGTTCTGTTCTGTTCTATCCTGTTCTGTTCTACTGCATTCTATTCTACCCTACCCTACTCTAACTTAACCTAGTTTAATCTGCTCAATTCTATTGAACACACTTGAACGCGATTCGACCTGATTCGGGTCGCATCAGCTCGATTCAGCTCCGTTTGACTCAATTCGTTCCTACTTGTCTCTTTTCCCCTCTATTTGTCTCTTTTTTGTAGTATTCGACTCTATTTGACTCTAGTCTACTCTCTTCTTTCTGTTCTGTTCTATTCTACTCTATTCTATAATATCCTACCCTACCCTCACCTTACCTGCCCTACACAAATCTTTTTGATTCGATTCGACACATTTCAATGCTATTTGACATGATTCATCTCGATTCACCTCGAATTTCGCCGAATCAGCTCTATTCAGTTCCGTTCGGCTCTTTTCGGCTCTATTCAACTCGATTTGACTCTATTCTACTGCACTCGACTCTACTTAATTCTGTTCTATTCTTCCTACTGTGTTCTGTTCTGTTCCATTCTAACCTCTCCTACCCTACCCTCCTCTACTCTAAACTATTCAATTCGATTCAATGCATTTCAACGCAATTCCATGTGATTAGGCTTGAGTTGGCTTGAGTTAGCTCTATTTGGCTTGCGTCGGGTCGATTCGGCTTGATTCTGCTCTCTTAGCATAATTAGGCTCGATGCAACCTTCTTCAGCCCTGTTCGGCTCTATTCAACTCTTTTCTACTTTATTCATCTCTATTGGACTCCATTCGACTGCACTCCACACCATTCTACTCTGTTCGACTCCATTCTACACTATTCTATTCTGTTCTACCCTACCCTACTCTATTCTAATTGATTCGATTCATCGCCATTTGTCTCGTTCCCTCTCCATTCGACTCAATTCACCTCGAACTGTATCTATTCATCTATATTCAGCACTACTCGACTCTGACTATTCTCCTCTACTGAACTCTACTCCATTCTACTCTTTGTGTTCTCTTCTGTATTACTCTTTGCTACCCTATTCCATTCTCCTGTGCCCTAACCTACCAAATCCCAGCCTAACCTACACTACTCTAATCTGTTCAATTTAATTCTATGCCGTTCAGTTTGACCCGATTTGACACAATTCGATGGGATTCATGAGATTCTATGAGATTCGACGGGTTTGGGCGAGATTTGATGGAATTCGACGAGATTCCAGGCAGTAGGACGTGATTAGGTGCGATTCAGCTCGATTTAGCTCAGCTCATTTTCTTTGCCTCTCTTTGACTCATTTCAGCTCCATTCAGCTCGAATCTGGTCGGTCCGACTCGATTCTGCTCTATTCGGCACGATTCAGCCGTGTTTGGTCCTATTCGGCGCTGTTCAGCTGTATTGAACTCTTTTCTACTCTATTCGTCTCTGTTCAACTCCTTTAGACTCCATTCTATACCATTCTACTCCATTCTACACTATTCTATTCTACGGAATCCTACCCCTCCCTACCCTATCCTAATCTAGTCTGTTCTTTTCTATTCTGTTGTATTCTATTCTCCTTTTCTATTTTCTCTATTCCATCCTATGCTACTCTACCACACCCTACATTAAACTAACCTATCCTGACCTATGCTGTTATTCTATTTTATTCTATTTTCTGTGTTCCACCGTATGCTACCCTATCCTATGCTACCCCACCGTACCATACCCTACTACTTAGGGGTACTCAATAAGGGTACTAGTTTGGGCAAGAGTACTACCTACGGCAGGGGTACTAGTTCAGGCTACTAGATGAGGCCACTCTACCAGATAAGAGTTTTAGTGAAGGCAAGGGTACGAGTTAAGACTACTAGTCAAGGCAAGGGTACTAGTTAAGGCTACTAGTCGAGGCAAGGGTACTAGCTAGGGCCAGGGTACTTGTTAAGGGTACCGGTTAAGGCAAGGCTACTAATTAAGGGTATTAGTAAGGCAAGGGTACCAGGTAAGGCTACTAGTTGAGGCAAGGGTAGTAGTTAAGACTAATAGTTAAGGCAAGGTTACTAGTTAAGGCCAGGGTACTAGTTAAGGCTACTGGTTAAGGCAAGGCTACTAGCTAAGGGTGCTAGTAAGCTAGGCTACTAGTTAAGGGGGTGCCAGTTAAGGCAAGGCTACTAGTTAAGGGTGCTACTTAAGCAAGGCTACTAGTTCAGATTACTTATTTAGGGTACTTGTCAAGGCAAGCGTACTGTTCAAGGCTAGTTGTCAAGACTACGGACCTATGCCACTCGTCTTGCTGACTTGTCCAGCTGACTAGTCTAGACTACTACTCTAACCTTCTCTTGTCTACTCTACTGTAGTCTATTTTCGTCTACCCTAGTCTACCCTATCATAAACTACCCTACCCTAACCTTTTCTAATCTATTCGATTTGATTCGGTTCAAAGCATTTTGATGCGATTGGACGCGATTATGCTTGAATCGGCTCGATTCCACTCTATTCAGCACCAGCAGCTCGAATTGACTCAAATCGCTTCGATTCAGCTCGTTTCGGCTCGATTCGACTCAGTTCAGCCTTATTCGGCCCTATTTGCCTCGATTCGACTCTTTTCTATTCTATTTGTCTCTATGCGACTCCATTGCACTCCATTCTACTCTATTCTCTTCTACCCTACCCTGCCCTAGTCTAATCTATTCTAATGGATTCCATTCAACGCGATTCGAAGCAATTCGACGCGATTCATCTCGTTTTGTTTCCATTTGGCTCGATTCGGCTAGAATTGGCTCTCTTCAGCCATATCCTGCACTATTTGACTCTATTCGACTCAATTCTCCTCTACTCGTCTCTACTTTGCTCTGCTCTACCCTACTGTACTATATTCTGTTCTTTCTATTCTCTACTGTTCTATTCTACCCTCCTCGCCCCTCCGCTCCCCTTCTCCAATCTATTTCGTTCGACTCGATTCGACGCATTTCCACGCGATTCGACGCGATTGGGCTTGAATCAGCTCGATTCGCTTCGAATCGGCTCGATTTGGCTCCATTTCACTCCATTTGGCTCGAATTCATCGATTCTGCTGGATTCTGCTCGATTAGGCCTTCTTTGGCCCTATTGGGCCCTATTCTGCTCTATTTGACTCTTTTCTACTCTATTCGTCTCTATTCGACTCCATTCTATTCCATTCCACACCATTCTACACTATTCTCCTCTATTCTACCCATCCCTACCCTAACCTATTCTAATTGATTCGATTCGATTTGACCCGATTCAAAGCAATTCAACGCGATTCGTCTCGTTTGGTCTCCATTCGGTTCAATTCGGCTAGGTTCTGCACTATTTGACTCTTTTCTACTCTATTCTATTCTGTTGTGTTCTTTCTATTGTGTTCTGTTCTGTTCTATCCTATTCCGTTGTACTCTATTCTATTCTACCCTACCCAACCCTACTGCACCCCACCCAAACCTACCCTACTTTAATCTATTAGATTCAATTCGATTCATTTCGACGCAATTTGACAGGATCAACGGGATTCGATGAGATCGGAAGGCATTCAACGGGATTCGAAGAGACTTGATGAGATTCCATGCGATTCGACGTGATTCAGCAGGGTTCTATGAGATCTGACGCAATTCGAAGTTATTCGACGTGATACGACGCGATTTGCCGTGATTCAGCGACATTCGATGAAATTCAACGGCATATGAAGCCATTCGACATGGTTTGACGCAAAATGATGTGATTGGACCTGATTTAACGTGATTTGATGCTGTCCGACGCTATTCGGCGACAGTCAGTGCGATTCTGCTTGATTCAGATCGATTAGGTGCGATTTGGCACTATACGGCTCTTTTCGGCTCTATTCAGCTCCATTCAGCTCTATTCATCTCTCTTCGGCCTATTCAGCTCTATTCGACTATTCGACCCTACTCTTTTCTACTCTATTCTATTTTATTCCTTCTATTTTGTTGTAATCTCTTCTACTCTACTGCATTCTAGTCTACTCTCCCCTCCCCTCCCCTTCTCTAATGTATACGTTTCGATTGAATTTGACGCACTGAGCGTGCTTCGACGCGATTAAGCTTGAATCGGCTCTATTCAGATTGATTTGGCTCTCTTCGGCTCTATTAAGCTCCATCCGGCTCGTTTTGGCTTGAGTTGTTTCAATTCTGCTCGACTCGGCCTTATTCAGCCATATTCTGCTCTATTCGACTCTTTTCTACTCTATTTGTCTCTATTTGACTCAATTCTACTCCGTTCTAGTCATTCCACACCATTCAACACTATTCTGCTCTACCCTACCCTACACCACTCTAATTTACTCGAATCGATTCAACGCGGTTCCTATCATTTCGTCTCCATTTGTCTCTATTCAGCTCTATTCAACTCTATCATACTCTAGTCTACTCTATTATACTCTAGTCTTCTCTATTCCACTGTATTGTTTCTATTCTGTTCTGTTCTATTCTACTCTATCCTACCCTACCCTATGCTTCCCAACTCTAATCTATTCTACTCCATTTGATTGGATTTGATTCAACCCATTTCAACGCGATTCGGCTCGATTTGGCTCTGTTCGAACCTATTCTACTCTATTCCCCTCTACTCTACTCTAGCCTACTCTTTTCTGTATTTGTTCCGTATTGTTCTCTTCTATTCTGTTCTTTCTATTTTTCTCTACTCTAGTCCACCCCACCTTACCATACCCGAACCTCCCCTACTCTAATCTATTGAATTCAATTCGATGAATTTTGATGCAATTCGGGTCGAATCAGTTCGATTCGTGTCCATTCAGCTCCATTCGGCTCGAATAGTGTCGATTCAGCTTGATTAGGCTCATTTCACTGGATTCGGCTCGATTTGGCTCAATTCAGCTCGATTCGGCCCTCTTCGGCTCTTTTCTACTCTATTTGACTCCATTGTACACCATTCTACCTCATTGTACACTATTCTACTCTACCGTACTCCAATTTACTGTCATTTATTCAATGGGATTCGACACGATTTGTCTAGTTTCGTCCCCATTTGGCTCGATTCGACTCTATTCCACTCTGCTCTATTCTATTCTGCTGTACACTCTTCTGCTCTGCTCTACCCTTTTCTACTCTATTCTACTGTATTCTTTCTATTCTCTTCTACTGTGTTCAATTCTAGTCTACTCTTTTCTATCCTACCCTACTCTAATCTATTCTACTGGATTCGATTCCACGCATTTCGATGCGTTTCTTCTCAACTCGGCTCCATTGCACTTTGTTCATCCCCCTTCGGCTCAAATCGGTTCATCTCCAATCGGCTCCATTCGGCTCTAGTCAGCTCTATTCAGCTCTATTCGGCTCTATGAGACTCTACTCAACTCCATTATCTCTTTTTGACTCCATTCAACTCCATTCTACACCGTTCTACTCCATCCTACTCTATTCGTCTTTATTCTATTGTATCGTACTCTACCCTACTCTAGTCTCTTCTAAGCGATTGGATTTGTTTTGACTTGGATCGATGGGATTCAATGCAAGTCTACGGGATTTGGCGTTATATGGCACAATTCCACGGGATTCGGCATGATATGGCACGATTCCACGGGATTCGGCATGATATGGCACGATTCCACGGGATTCGGCGTGATTTGTCTTGATTTCTATCGCTTCAGCTCTTTTTGGCTCTATTTGGCTCCATTTGGCTCTATTCGGCAATATTCGACTCTATTCTACTCTACTCTTCTATGCTCTACTGGACTCTATTCTATTCTTTCAGTTCTGTTCTGTTCTATCCTGTTCTGTTCTACTGCATTCTATTCTACCCTACCCTACTCTAACTTAACCTAGTTTAATCTGCTCAATTCTATTGAACACACTTGAACGCGATTCGACCTGATTCGGGTCGCATCAGCTCGATTCAGCTCCGTTTGACTCAATTCGTTCCTACTCGTCTCTTTTCCCCTCTATTTGTCTCTTTTTTGTAGTATTCGACTCTATTTGACTCTAGTCTACTCTCTTCTTTCTGTTCTGTTCTATTCTACTCTATTCTATAATATCCTACCCTATCCTCACCTTACCTGCCCTACACAAATCTTTTTGATTCGATTCGACACATTTCAATGCTATTTGACATGATTCATCTCGATTCACCTCGAATTTCGCCGAATCAGCTCTATTCAGTTCCGTTCGGCTCTTTTCGGCTCTATTCAACTCGATTTGACTCTATTCTACTGCACTCGACTCTACTTAATTCTGTTCTATTCTTCCTACTGTGTTCTGTTCTGTTCCATTCTAACCTCTCCTACCCTACCCTCCTCTACTCTAAACTATTCAATTCGATTCAATGCATTTCAACGCAATTCCATGTGATTAGGCTTGAGTTGGCTTGAGTTAGCTCTATTTGGCTTGCGTCGGGTCGATTCGGCTTGATTCTGCTCTCTTAGCATAATTAGGCTCGATGCAACCTTCTTCAGCCCTGTTCGGCTCTATTCAACTCTTTTCTACTTTATTCATCTCTATTGGACTCCATTCGACTGCACTCCACACCATTCTACTCTGTTCGACTCCATTCTACACTATTCTATTCTGTTCTACCCTACCCTACTCTATTCTAATTGATTCGATTCATCGCCATTTGTCTCGTTCCCTCTCCATTCGACTCAATTCACCTCGAACTGTATCTATTCATCTATATTCAGCACTACTCGACTCTGACTATTCTCCTCTACTGAACTCTACTCCATTCTACTCTTTGTGTTCTCTTCTGTATTACTCTTTGCTACCCTATTCCATTCTCCTGTGCCCTAACCTACCAAATCCCAGCCTAACCTACACTACTCTAATCTGTTCAATTTAATTCTATGCCGTTCAGTTTGACCCGATTTGACACAATTCGATGGGATTCATGAGATTCTATGAGATTCGACGGGTTTGGGCGAGATTTGATGGAATTCGACGAGATTCCAGGCAGTAGGACGTGATTAGGTGCGATTCAGCTCGATTTAGCTCAGCTCATTTTCTTTGCCTCTCTTTGACTCATTTCAGCTCCATTCAGCTCGAATCTGGTCGGTCCGACTCGATTCTGCTCTATTCGGCACGATTCAGCCGTGTTTGGTCCTATTCGGCGCTGTTCAGCTGTATTGAACTCTTTTCTACTCTATTCGTCTCTGTTCAACTCCTTTAGACTCCATTCTATACCATTCTACTCCATTCTACACTATTCTATTCTACGGAATCCTACCCCTCCCTACCCTATCCTAATCTAGTCTGTTCTTTTCTATTCTGTTGTATTCTATTCTCCTTTTCTATTTTCTCTATTCCATCCTATGCTACTCTACCACACCCTACATTAAACTAACCTATCCTGACCTATGCTGTTATTCTATTTTATTCTATTTTCTGTGTTCCACCGTATGCTACCCTATCCTATGCTACCCCACCGTACCATACCCTACTACTTAGGGGTACTCAATAAGGGTACTAGTTTGGGCAAGAGTACTACCTACGGCAGGGGTACTAGTTCAGGCTACTAGATGAGGCCACTCTACCAGATAAGAGTTTTAGTGAAGGCAAGGGTACGAGTTAAGACTACTAGTCAAGGCAAGGGTACTAGTTAAGGCTACTAGTCGAGGCAAGGGTACTAGCTAGGGCCAGGGTACTTGTTAAGGGTACCGGTTAAGGCAAGGCTACTAATTAAGGGTATTAGTAAGGCAAGGGTACCAGGTAAGGCTACTAGTTGAGGCAAGGGTAGTAGTTAAGACTAATAGTTAAGGCAAGGTTACTAGTTAAGGCCAGGGTACTAGTTAAGGCTACTGGTTAAGGCAAGGCTACTAGCTAAGGGTGATAGTAAGCTAGGCTACTAGTTAAGGGGGTGCCAGTTAAGGCAAGGCTACTAGTTAAGGGTGCTACTTAAGCAAGGCTACTAGTTCAGATTACTTATTTAGGGTATTGTCAAGGCAAGCGTACTGTTCAAGGCTAGTTGTCAAGACTACGGACCTATGCCACTCGTCTTGCTGACTTGTCCAGCTGACTAGTCTAGACTACTACTCTAACCTTCTCTTGTCTACTCTACTGTAGTCTATTTTCGTCTACCCTAGTCTACCCTATCATAAACTACCCTACCCTAACCTTTTCTAATCTATTCGATTTGATTCGGTTCAAAGCATTTTGGTGCGATTGGACGCGATTATGCTTGAATCGGCTCGATTCCACTCTATTCAGCACCAGCAGCTCGAATTGACTCAAATCGCTTCGATTCAGCTCGTTTCGGCTCGATTCGACTCAGTTCAGCCTTATTCGGCCCTATTTGCCTCGATTCGACTCTTTTCTATTCTATTTGTCTCTATGCGACTCCATTGCACTCCATTCTATTCTATTCTCTTCTACCCTACCCTGCCCTAGTCTAATCTATTCTAATGGATTCCATTCAACGCGATTCGAAGCAATTCGACGCGATTCATCTCGTTTTGTTTCCATTTGGCTCGATTCGGCTAGAATTGGCTCTCTTCAGCCATATCCTGCACTATTTGACTCTATTCGACTCAATTCTACTCTACTCGTCTCTACTTTGCTCTGCTCTACCCTACTGTACTATATTCTGTTCTTTCTATTCTCTACTGTTCTATTCTACCCTCCTCGCCCCTCCGCTCCCCTTCTCCAATCTATTTCGCTCGACTCGATTCGACGCATTTCCACGCGATTCGACGCGATTGGGCTTGAATCAGCTCGATTCGCTTCGAATCGGCTCGATTTGGCTCCATTTCACTCCATTTGGCTCGAATTCATCGATTCTGCTGGATTCTGCTCGATTAGGCCTTCTTTGGCCCTATTGGGCCCTATTCTGCTCTATTTGACTCTTTTCTACTCTATTCGTCTCTATTCGACTCCATTCTATTCCATTCCACACCATTCTACACTATTCTCCTCTATTCTACCCATCCCTACCCTAACCTATTCTAATTGATTCGATTCGATTTGACCCGATTCAAAGCAATTCCACGCGATTCGTCTCGTTTGGTCTCCATTCGGTTCAATTCGGCTAGGTTCTGCACTATTTGACTCCCTTCTAGTCTATTCTATTCTGTTGTGTTCTTTCTATTGTGTTCTGTTCTGTTCTATCCTATTCCGTTGTACTCTATTCTATTCTACCCTACCCAACCCTACCGCACCCCACCCAAACCTACCCTACTTTAATCTATTAGATTCAGTTCGATTCATTTCGACGCAATTTGACAGGTTTCAACGGGATTCGATGAGATCGGAAGGCATTCAACGGGATTCGAAGAGACTTGACGAGATTCCATGCGATTCGACGTGGTTCAGCAGGGTTCTATGAGATTTGACGCAATTCGAAGTTATTCGACGTGATAGGACGCGATTTGCCGTGATTCAGCGGCATTCGATGAAATTCAACGGGATATGAAGCCATTCGACATGGTTTGACACAAAATGATGTGATTGGACCTGATTTAACGTGATTTGATGCTATTCGACGCTATTCGGCGACAGTCAGTGCGATTCTGCTTGATTGAGATCGATTAGGTGCGATTTGGCACTATACGGCTCTTTTCGGCTCTATTCAGCTCCATTCAGCTCTATTCATCTCTCTTCGGCCTATTCAGCTCTATTCGACTCTATTCGACCCTACTCTTTTCTACTCTATTCTATTCTATTCCTTCTATTTTCTGGTAATCTCTTCTACTCTACTGCATTCTAGTCTACTCTCCCCTCCCCTCCCCTTCTCTAATGTATACGTGTCGATTGAATTTGACGCACTGAGCGTGCTTCGACGCGATTAAGCTTGAATCGGCTCTATTCAGATCGATTTGGCTCTGTTCGGCTCTATTAAACTCCATCCGGCTCGTTTCGGCTTGAGTTGCTTCAATTCTGCTCGACTCGGCCTTATTCAGCCATATTCTGCTCTATTCGACTCTTTTCTACTCTATTTGTCTCTATTTGACTCAATTCTACTCCGTTCTAGTCATTCCACACCATTCAACACTATTCTGCTCTACCCTACCCTACACCACTCTAATTTACTCTAATCGATTCAACGCCATTCCTATCTTTTCGTCTCCATTTGTCTCTACTCAGCTCTATTCAACTCTGTCACACTCTATTCTACTGTATTATACTCTAGTCTTCTCTATTCCACTGTATTGTTTCTATTCTGTTCTGTTCTATTCTACTCTATCCTACCCTACCCTATGCTTCCCAACTCTAATCTATTCTACTCCATTTGATTGGATTTGATTCAACCCATTTCAACGCGATTCGGCTCGATTTGGCTCTGTTCGAACCTATTCTACTCTATTCCCCTCTACTCTACTCTAGCCTACTCTTTTCTGTAATTGTTCCGTATTGTTCTCTTCTATTCTGTTCTTTCTATTTTTCTCTACTCTAGTCCACCCCACCTTACCATACCCGAACCTCCCCTACTCTAATCTATTGAATTCAATTCGATGAATTTTGATGCAATTCGGGTCGAATCAGTTCGATTCGTGTCCATTCAGCTCCATTCGGCTCGAATAGTGTCGATTCAGCTTGATTAGGCTCAATTCACTGGATTCGGCTCGATTTGGCTCAATTCAGCTCGATTCGGCCCTCTTCGGCTCTTTTCTACTCTATTTGACTCCATTGTACACCATTCTACCTCATTGTACACTATTCTACTCTACCGTACTCCAATTTACTGTCATTTATTCAATGGGATTCGACACGATTTGTCTAGTTTCGTCCCCATTTGGCTCGATTCGACTCTATTCCACTCTGTTCTACTCTGCTCTATTCTATTCTACTGTACACTCTTCTGCTCTGCTCTACCCTTTTCTACTCTATTCTATTGTATTCTTTCTATTCTCTTCTACTGTGTTCAATTCTAGTCTACTCTTTTCTATCCTACCCTACTCTAATCTATTCTACTGGATTCGATTCCACGCATTTCGATGCGTTTCTTCTCAACTCGGCTCCATTGCACTTTGTTCATCCCCCTTCGGCTCAAATCGGTTCATCTCCAATCGGCTCCATTCGGCTCTAGTCAGCTCTATTCAGCTCTATTCGGCTCTATGAGACTCTACTCAACTCCATTATCTCTTTTTGACTCCATTCAACTCCATTCTACACCGTTCTACTCCATCCTACTCTATTCGTCTTTATTCTATTGTATCGTACTCTACCCTACTCTAGTCTCTTCTAAGCGATTGGATTTGTTTTGACTTGGATCGATGGGATTCAATGCAAGTCTACGGGATTTGGCGTTATATGGCACAATTCCACGGGATTCGGCATGATATGGCACGATTCCACGGGATTCGGCATGATATGGCACGATTCCACGGGATTCGGCGTGATTTGTCTTGATTTCTATCGCTTCAGCTCTTTTTGGCTCTATTTGGCTCCATTTGGCTCTATTCGGCAATATTCGACTCTATTCTACTCTACTCTTCTATGCTCTACTGGACTCTATTCTATTCTTTCAGTTCTGTTCTGTTCTATCCTGTTCTGTTCTACTGCATTCTATTCTACCCTACCCTACTCTAACTTAACCTAGTTTAATCTGCTCAATTCTATTGAACACACTTGAACGCGATTCGACCTGATTCGGGTCGCATCAGCTCGATTCAGCTCCGTTTGACTCAATTCGTTCCTACTCGTCTCTTTTCCCCTCTATTTGTCTCTTTTTTGTAGTATTCGACTCTATTTGACTCTAGTCTACTCTCTTCTTTCTGTTCTGTTCTATTCTACTCTATTCTATAATATCCTACCCTATCCTCACCTTACCTGCCCTACACAAATCTTTTTGATTCGATTCGACACATTTCAATGCTATTTGACATGATTCATCTCGATTCACCTCGAATTTCGCCGAATCAGCTCTATTCAGTTCCGTTCGGCTCTTTTCGGCTCTATTCAACTCGATTTGACTCTATTCTACTGCACTCGACTCTACTTAATTCTGTTCTATTCTTCCTACTGTGTTCTGTTCTGTTCCATTCTAACCTCTCCTACCCTACCCTCCTCTACTCTAAACTATTCAATTCGATTCAATGCATTTCAACGCAATTCCATGTGATTAGGCTTGAGTTGGCTTGAGTTAGCTCTATTTGGCTTGCGTCGGGTCGATTCGGCTTGATTCTGCTCTCTTAGCATAATTAGGCTCGATGCAACCTTCTTCAGCCCTGTTCGGCTCTATTCAACTCTTTTCTACTTTATTCATCTCTATTGGACTCCATTCGACTGCACTCCACACCATTCTACTCTGTTCGACTCCATTCTACACTATTCTATTCTGTTCTACCCTACCCTACTCTATTCTAATTGATTCGATTCATCGCCATTTGTCTCGTTCCCTCTCCATTCGACTCAATTCACCTCGAACTGTATCTATTCATCTATATTCAGCACTACTCGACTCTGACTATTCTCCTCTACTGAACTCTACTCCATTCTACTCTTTGTGTTCTCTTCTGTATTACTCTTTGCTACCCTATTCCATTCTCCTGTGCCCTAACCTACCAAATCCCAGCCTAACCTACACTACTCTAATCTGTTCAATTTAATTCTATGCCGTTCAGTTTGACCCGATTTGACACAATTCGATGGGATTCATGAGATTCTATGAGATTCGACGGGTTTGGGCGAGATTTGATGGAATTCGACGAGATTCCAGGCAGTAGGACGTGATTAGGTGCGATTCAGCTCGATTTAGCTCAGCTCATTTTCTTTGCCTCTCTTTGACTCATTTCAGCTCCATTCAGCTCGAATCTGGTCGGTCCGACTCGATTCTGCTCTATTCGGCACGATTCAGCCGTGTTTGGTCCTATTCGGCGCTGTTCAGCTGTATTGAACTCTTTTCTACTCTATTCGTCTCTGTTCAACTCCTTTAGACTCCATTCTATACCATTCTACTCCATTCTACACTATTCTATTCTACGGAATCCTACCCCTCCCTACCCTATCCTAATCTAGTCTGTTCTTTTCTATTCTGTTGTATTCTATTCTCCTTTTCTATTTTCTCTATTCCATCCTATGCTACTCTACCACACCCTACATTAAACTAACCTATCCTGACCTATGCTGTTATTCTATTTTATTCTATTTTCTGTGTTCCACCGTATGCTACCCTATCCTATGCTACCCCACCGTACCATACCCTACTACTTAGGGGTACTCAATAAGGGTACTAGTTTGGGCAAGAGTACTACCTACGGCAGGGGTACTAGTTCAGGCTACTAGATGAGGCCACTCTACCAGATAAGAGTTTTAGTGAAGGCAAGGGTACGAGTTAAGACTACTAGTCAAGGCAAGGGTACTAGTTAAGGCTACTAGTCGAGGCAAGGGTACTAGCTAGGGCCAGGGTACTTGTTAAGGGTACCGGTTAAGGCAAGGCTACTAATTAAGGGTATTAGTAAGGCAAGGGTACCAGGTAAGGCTACTAGTTGAGGCAAGGGTAGTAGTTAAGACTAATAGTTAAGGCAAGGTTACTAGTTAAGGCCAGGGTACTAGTTAAGGCTACTGGTTAAGGCAAGGCTACTAGCTAAGGGTGCTAGTAAGCTAGGCTACTAGTTAAGGGGGTGCCAGTTAAGGCAAGGCTACTAGTTAAGGGTGCTACTTAAGCAAGGCTACTAGTTCAGATTACTTATTTAGGGTATTGTCAAGGCAAGCGTACTGTTCAAGGCTAGTTGTCAAGACTACGGACCTATGCCACTCGTCTTGCTGACTTGTCCAGCTGACTAGTCTAGACTACTACTCTAACCTTCTCTTGTCTACTCTACTGTAGTCTATTTTCGTCTACCCTAGTCTACCCTATCATAAACTACCCTACCCTAACCTTTTCTAATCTATTCGATTTGATTCGGTTCAAAGCATTTTGGTGCGATTGGACGCGATTATGCTTGAATCGGCTCGATTCCACTCTATTCAGCACCAGCAGCTCGAATTGACTCAAATCGCTTCGATTCAGCTCGTTTCGGCTCGATTCGACTCAGTTCAGCCTTATTCGGCCCTATTTGCCTCGATTCGACTCTTTTCTATTCTATTTGTCTCTATGCGACTCCATTGCACTCCATTCTATTCTATTCTCTTCTACCCTACCCTGCCCTAGTCTAATCTATTCTAATGGATTCCATTCAACGCGATTCGAAGCAATTCGACGCGATTCATCTCGTTTTGTTTCCATTTGGCTCGATTCGGCTAGAATTGGCTCTCTTCAGCCATATCCTGCACTATTTGACTCTATTCGACTCAATTCTACTCTACTCGTCTCTACTTTGCTCTGCTCTACCCTACTGTACTATATTCTGTTCTTTCTATTCTCTACTGTTCTATTCTACCCTCCTCGCCCCTCCGCTCCCCTTCTCCAATCTATTTCGTTCGACTCGATTCGACGCATTTCCACGCGATTCGACGCGATTGGGCTTGAATCAGCTCGATTCGCTTCGAATCGGCTCGATTTGGCTCCATTTCACTCCATTTGGCTCGAATTCATCGATTCTGCTGGATTCTGCTCGATTAGGCCTTCTTTGGCCCTATTGGGCCCTATTCTGCTCTATTTGACTCTTTTCTACTCTATTCGTCTCTATTCGACTCCATTCTATTCCATTCCACACCATTCTACACTATTCTCCTCTATTCTACCCATCCCTACCCTAACCTATTCTAATTGATTCGATTCGATTTGACCCGATTCAAAGCAATTCCACGCGATTCGTCTCGTTTGGTCTCCATTCGGTTCAATTCGGCTAGGTTCTGCACTATTTGACTCCCTTCTAGTCTATTCTATTCTGTTGTGTTCTTTCTATTGTGTTCTGTTCTGTTCTATCCTATTCCGTTGTACTCTATTCTATTCTACCCTACCCAACCCTACCGCACCCCACCCAAACCTACCCTACTTTAATCTATTAGATTCAGTTCGATTCATTTCGACGCAATTTGACAGGTTTCAACGGGATTCGATGAGATCGGAAGGCATTCAACGGGATTCGAAGAGACTTGACGAGATTCCATGCGATTCGACGTGGTTCAGCAGGGTTCTATGAGATTTGACGCAATTCGAAGTTATTCGACGTGATAGGACGCGATTTGCCGTGATTCAGCGGCATTCGATGAAATTCAACGGGATATGAAGCCATTCGACATGGTTTGACACAAAATGATGTGATTGGACCTGATTTAACGTGATTTGATGCTATTCGACGCTATTCGGCGACAGTCAGTGCGATTCTGCTTGATTGAGATCGATTAGGTGCGATTTGGCACTATACGGCTCTTTTCGGATCTATTCAGCTCCATTCAGCTCTATTCATCTCTCTTCGGCCTATTCAGCTCTATTCGACTCTATTCGACCCTACTCTTTTCTACTCTATTCTATTCTATTCCTTCTATTTTCTGGTAATCTCTTCTACTCTACTGCATTCTAGTCTACTCTCCCCTCCCCTCCCCTTCTCTAATGTATACGTGTCGATTGAATTTGACGCACTGAGCGTGCTTCGACGCGATTAAGCTTGAATCGGCTCTATTCAGATCGATTTGGCTCTGTTCGGCTCTATTAAACTCCATCCGGCTCGTTTCGGCTTGAGTTGCTTCAATTCTGCTCGACTCGGCCTTATTCAGCCATATTCTGCTCTATTCGACTCTTTTCTACTCTATTTGTCTCTATTTGACTCAATTCTACTCCGTTCTAGTCATTCCACACCATTCAACACTATTCTGCTCTACCCTACCCTACACCACTCTAATTTACTCGAATCGATTCAACGCCATTCCTATCTTTTCGTCTCCATTTGTCTCTACTCAGCTCTATTCAACTCTGTCACACTCTATTCTACTGTATTATACTCTAGTCTTCTCTATTCCACTGTATTGTTTCTATTCTGTTCTGTTCTATTCTACTCTATCCTACCCTACCCTATGCTTCCCAACTCTAATCTATTCTACTCCATTTGATTGGATTTGATTCAACCCATTTCAACGCGATTCGGCTCGATTTGGCTCTGTTCGAACCTATTCTACTCTATTCCCCTCTACTCTACTCTAGCCTACTCTTTTCTGTAATTGTTCCGTATTGTTCTCTTCTATTCTGTTCTTTCTATTTTTCTCTACTCTAGTCCACCCCACCTTACCATACCCGAACCTCCCCTACTCTAATCTATTGAATTCAATTCGATGAATTTTGATGCAATTCGGGTCGAATCAGTTCGATTCGTGTCCATTCAGCTCCATTCGGCTCGAATAGTGTCGATTCAGCTTGATTAGGCTCAATTCACTGGATTCGGCTCGATTTGGCTCAATTCAGCTCGATTCGGCCCTCTTCGGCTCTTTTCTACTCTATTTGACTCCATTGTACACCATTCTACCTCATTGTACACTATTCTACTCTACCGTACTCCAATTTACTGTCATTTATTCAATGGGATTCGACACGATTTGTCTAGTTTCGTCCCCATTTGGCTCGATTCGACTCTATTCCACTCTGTTCTACTCTGCTCTATTCTATTCTACTGTACACTCTTCTGCTCTGCTCTACCCTTTTCTACTCTATTCTATTGTATTCTTTCTATTCTCTTCTACTGTGTTCAATTCTATTCTACTCTTTTCTATCCTACCCTACTCTAATCTATTCTACTGGATTCGATTCCACGCATTTCGATGCGTTTCTTCTCAACTCGGCTCCATTGCACTTTGTTCATCCCCCTTCGGCTCAAATCGGTTCATCTCCAATCGGCTCCATTCGGCTCTAGTCAGCTCTATTCAGCTCTATTCGGCTCTATGAGACTCTACTCAACTCCATTATCTCTTTTTGACTCCATTCAACTCCATTCTACACCGTTCTACTCCATCCTACTCTATTCGTCTTTATTCTATTGTATCGTACTCTACCCTACTCTAGTCTCTTCTAAGCGATTGGATTTGTTTTGACTTGGATCGATGGGATTCAATGCAAGTCTACGGGATTTGGCGTTATATGGCACAATTCCACGGGATTCGGCATGATATGGCACGATTCCACGGGATTCGGCATGATATGGCACGATTCCACGGGATTCGGCGTGATTTGTCTTGATTTCTATCGCTTCAGCTCTTTTTGGCTCTATTTGGCTCCATTTGGCTCTATTCGGCAATATTCGACTCTATTCTACTCTACTCTTCTATGCTCTACTGGACTCTATTCTATTCTTTCAGTTCTGTTCTGTTCTATCCTGTTCTGTTCTACTGCATTCTATTCTACCCTACCCTACTCTAACTTAACCTAGTTTAATCTGCTCAATTCTATTGAACACACTTGAACGCGATTCGACCTGATTCGGGTCGTATCAGCTCGATTCAGCTCCGTTTGACTCAATTCGTTCCTACTCGTCTCTTTTCCCCTCTATTTGTCTCTTTTTTGTAGTATTCGACTCTATTTGACTCTAGTCTACTCTCTTCTTTCTGTTCTGTTCTATTCTACTCTATTCTATAATATCCTACCCTATCCTCACCTTACCTGCCCTACACAAATCTTTTTGATTCGATTCGACACATTTCAATGCTATTTGACATGATTCATCTCGATTCACCTCGAATTTCGCCGAATCAGCTCTATTCAGTTCCGTTCGGCTCTTTTCGGCTCTATTCAACTCGATTTGACTCTATTCTACTGCACTCGACTCTACTTAATTCTGTTCTATTCTTCCTACTGTGTTCTGTTCTGTTCCATTCTAACCTCTCCTACCCTACCCTCCTCTACTCTAAACTATTCAATTCGATTCAATGCATTTCAACGCAATTCCATGTGATTAGGCTTGAGTTGGCTTGAGTTAGCTCTATTTGGCTTGCGTCGGGTCGATTCGGCTTGATTCTGCTCTCTTAGCATAATTAGGCTCGATGCAACCTTCTTCAGCCCTGTTCGGCTCTATTCAACTCTTTTCTACTTTATTCATCTCTATTGGACTCCATTCGACTGCACTCCACACCATTCTACTCTGTTCGACTCCATTCTACACTATTCTATTCTGTTCTACCCTACCCTACTCTATTCTAATTGATTCGATTCATCGCCATTTGTCTCGTTCCCTCTCCATTCGACTCAATTCACCTCGAACTGTATCTATTCATCTATATTCAGCACTACTTGACTCTGACTATTCTCCTCTACTGAACTCTACTCCATTCTACTCTTTGTGTTCTCTTCTGTATTACTCTTTGCTACCCTATTCCATTCTCCTGTGCCCTAACCTACCAAATCCCAGCCTAACCTACACTACTCTAATCTGTTCAATTTAATTCTATGCCGTTCAGTTTGACCCGATTTGACACAATTCGATGGGATTCATGAGATTCTATGAGATTCGACGGGTTTGGGCGAGATTTGATGGAATTCGACGAGATTCCAGGCAGTAGGACGTGATTAGGTGCGATTCAGCTCGATTTAGCTCAGCTCATTTTCTTTGCCTCTCTTTGACTCATTTCAGCTCCATTCAGCTCGAATCTGGTCGGTCCGACTCGATTCTGCTCTATTCGGCACGATTCAGCCGTGTTTGGTCCTATTCGGCGCTGTTCAGCTGTATTGAACTCTTTTCTACTCTATTCGTCTCTGTTCAACTCCTTTAGACTCCATTCTATACCATTCTACTCCATTCTACACTATTCTATTCTACGGAATCCTACCCCTCCCTACCCTATCCTAATCTAGTCTGTTCTTTTCTATTCTGTTGTATTCTATTCTCCTTTTCTATTTTCTCTATTCCATCCTATGCTACTCTACCACACCCTACATTAAACTAACCTATCCTGACCTATGCTGTTATTCTATTTTATTCTATTTTCTGTGTTCCACCGTATGCTACCCTATCCTATGCTACCCCACCGTACCATACCCTACTACTTAGGGGTACTCAATAAGGGTACTAGTTTGGGCAAGAGTACTACCTACGGCAGGGGTACTAGTTCAGGCTACTAGATGAGGCCACTCTACCAGATAAGAGTTTTAGTGAAGGCAAGGGTACGAGTTAAGACTACTAGTCAAGGCAAGGGTACTAGTTAAGGCTACTAGTCGAGGCAAGGGTACTAGCTAGGGCCAGGGTACTTGTTAAGGGTACCGGTTAAGGCAAGGCTACTAATTAAGGGTATTAGTAAGGCAAGGGTACCAGGTAAGGCTACTAGTTGAGGCAAGGGTAGTAGTTAAGACTAATAGTTAAGGCAAGGTTACTAGTTAAGGCCAGGGTACTAGTTAAGGCTACTGGTTAAGGCAAGGCTACTAGCTAAGGGTGCTAGTAAGCTAGGCTACTAGTTAAGGGGGTGCCAGTTAAGGCAAGGCTACTAGTTAAGGGTGCTACTTAAGCAAGGCTACTAGTTCAGATTACTTATTTAGGGTACTTGTCAAGGCAAGCGTACTGTTCAAGGCTAGTTGTCAAGACTACGGACCTATGCCACTCGTCTTGCTGACTTGTCCAGCTGACTAGTCTAGACTACTACTCTAACCTTCTCTTGTCTACTCTACTGTAGTCTATTTTCGTCTACCCTAGTCTACCCTATCATAAACTACCCTACCCTAACCTTTTCTAATCTATTCGATTTGATTCGGTTCAAAGCATTTTGGTGCGATTGGACGCGATTATGCTTGAATCGGCTCGATTCCACTCTATTCAGCACCAGCAGCTCGAATTGACTCAAATCGCTTCGATTCAGCTCGTTTCGGCTCGATTCGACTCAGTTCAGCCTTATTCGGCCCTATTTGCCTCGATTCGACTCTTTTCTATTCTATTTGTCTCTATGCGACTCCATTGCACTCCATTCTATTCTATTCTCTTCTACCCTACCCTGCCCTAGTCTAATCTATTCTAATGGATTCCATTCAACGCGATTCGAAGCAATTCGACGCGATTCATCTCGTTTTGTTTCCATTTGGCTCGATTCGGCTAGAATTGGCTCTCTTCAGCCATATCCTGCACTATTTGACTCTATTCGACTCAATTCTACTCTACTCGTCTCTACTTTGCTCTGCTCTACCCTACTGTACTATATTCTGTTCTTTCTATTCTCTACTGTTCTATTCTACCCTCCTCGCCCCTCCGCTCCCCTTCTCCAATCTATTTCGTTCGACTCGATTCGACGCATTTCCACGCGATTCGACGCGATTGGGCTTGAATCAGCTCGATTCGCTTCGAATCGGCTCGATTTGGCTCCATTTCACTCCATTTGGCTCGAATTCATCGATTCTGCTGGATTCTGCTCGATTAGGCCTTCTTTGGCCCTATTGGGCCCTATTCTGCTCTATTTGACTCTTTTCTACTCTATTCGTCTCTATTCGACTCCATTCTATTCCATTCCACACCATTCTACACTATTCTCCTCTATTCTACCCATCCCTACCCTAACCTATTCTAATTGATTCGATTCGATTTGACCCGATTCAAAGCAATTCCACGCGATTCGTCTCGTTTGGTCTCCATTCGGTTCAATTCGGCTAGGTTCTGCACTATTTGACTCCCTTCTAGTCTATTCTATTCTGTTGTGTTCTTTCTATTGTGTTCTGTTCTGTTCTATCCTATTCCGTTGTACTCTATTCTATTCTACCCTACCCAACCCTACCGCACCCCACCCAAACCTACCCTACTTTAATCTATTAGATTCAGTTCGATTCATTTCGACGCAATTTGACAGGTTTCAACGGGATTCGATGAGATCGGAAGGCATTCAACGGGATTCGAAGAGACTTGACGAGATTCCATGCGATTCGACGTGGTTCAGCAGGGTTCTATGAGATTTGACGCAATTCGAAGTTATTCGACGTGATAGGACGCGATTTGCCGTGATTCAGCGGCATTCGATGAAATTCAACGGGATATGAAGCCATTCGACATGGTTTGACACAAAATGATGTGATTGGACCTGATTTAACGTGATTTGATGCTATTCGACGCTATTCGGCGACAGTCAGTGCGATTCTGCTTGATTGAGATCGATTAGGTGCGATTTGGCACTATACGGCTCTTTTCGGATCTATTCAGCTCCATTCAGCTCTATTCATCTCTCTTCGGCCTATTCAGCTCTATTCGACTCTATTCGACCCTACTCTTTTCTACTCTATTCTATTCTATTCCTTCTATTTTCTGGTAATCTCTTCTACTCTACTGCATTCTAGTCTACTCTCCCCTCCCCTCCCCTTCTCTAATGTATACGTTTCGATTGAATTTGACGCACTGAGCGTGCTTCGACGCGATTAAGCTTGAATCGGCTCTATTCAGATCGATTTGGCTCTGTTCGGCTCTATTAAACTCCATCCGGCTCGTTTCGGCTTGAGTTGCTTCAATTCTGCTCGACTCGGCCTTATTCAGCCATATTCTGCTCTATTCGACTCTTTTCTACTCTATTTGTCTCTATTTGACTCAATTCTACTCCGTTCTAGTCATTCCACACCATTCAACACTATTCTGCTCTACCCTACCCTACACCACTCTAATTTACTCGAATCGATTCAACGCCATTCCTATCTTTTCGTCTCCATTTGTCTCTACTCAGCTCTATTCAACTCTGTCACACTCTATTCTACTGTATTATACTCTAGTCTTCTCTATTCCACTGTATTGTTTCTATTCTGTTCTGTTCTATTCTACTCTATCCTACCCTACCCTATGCTTCCCAACTCTAATCTATTCTACTCCATTTGATTGGATTTGATTCAACCCATTTCAACGCGATTCGGCTCGATTTGGCTCTGTTCGAACCTATTCTACTCTATTCCCCTCTACTCTACTCTAGCCTACTCTTTTCTGTAATTGTTCCGTATTGTTCTCTTCTATTCTGTTCTTTCTATTTTTCTCTACTCTAGTCCACCCCACCTTACCATACCCGAACCTCCCCTACTCTAATCTATTCAATTCAATTCGATGAATTTTGATGCAATTCGGGTCGAATCAGTTCGATTCGTGTCCATTCAGCTCCATTTGGCTCGAATAGTGTCGATTCAGCTTGATTAGGCTCAATTCACTGGATTCGGCTCGATTTGGCTCAATTCAGCTCGATTCGACCCTCTTCGGCTCTTTTCTACTCTATTTGACTCCATTGTACACCATTCTACCTCATTGTACACTATTCTACTCTACCGTACTCCAATTTACTGTCATTTATTCAATGGGATTCGACACGATTTGTCTAGTTTCGTCCCCATTTGGCTCGATTCGACTCTATTCCACTCTGTTCTACTCTGCTCTATTCTATTCTACTGTACACTCTTCTGCTCTGCTCTACCCTTTTCTACTCTATTCTATTGTATTCTTTCTATTCTCTTCTACTGTGTTCAATTCTATTCTACTCTTTTCTATCCTACCCTACTCTAATCTATTCTACTGGATTCGATTCCACGCATTTCGATGCGTTTCTTCTCAACTCGGCTCCATTGCACTTTGTTCATCCCCCTTCGGCTCAAATCGGTTCATCTCCAATCGGCTCCATTCGGCTCTAGTCAGCTCTATTCAGCTCTATTCGGCTCTATGAGACTCTACTCAACTCCATTATCTCTTTTTGACTCCATTCAACTCCATTCTACACCGTTCTACTCCATCCTACTCTATTCGTCTTTATTCTATTGTATCGTACTCTACCCTACTCTAGTCTCTTCTAAGCGATTGGATTTGTTTTGACTTGGATCGATGGGATTCAATGCAAGTCTACGGGATTTGGCGTTATATGGCACAATTCCACGGGATTCGGCATGATATGGCACGATTCCACGGGATTCGGCATGATATGGCACGATTCCACGGGATTCGGCGTGATTTGTCTTGATTTCTATCGCTTCAGCTCTTTTTGGCTCTATTTGGCTCCATTTGGCTCTATTCGGCAATATTCGACTCTATTCTACTCTACTCTTCTATGCTCTACTGGACTCTATTCTATTCTTTCAGTTCTGTTCTGTTCTATCCTGTTCTGTTCTACTGCATTCTATTCTACCCTACCCTACTCTAACTTAACCTAGTTTAATCTGCTCAATTCTATTGAACACACTTGAACGCGATTCGACCTGATTCGGGTCGTATCAGCTCGATTCAGCTCCGTTTGACTCAATTCGTTCCTACTCGTCTCTTTTCCCCTCTATTTGTCTCTTTTTTGTAGTATTCGACTCTATTTGACTCTAGTCTACTCTCTTCTTTCTGTTCTGTTCTATTCTACTCTATTCTATAATATCCTACCCTATCCTCACCTTACCTGCCCTACACAAATCTTTTTGATTCGATTCGACACATTTCAATGCTATTTGACATGATTCATCTCGATTCACCTCGAATTTCGCCGAATCAGCTCTATTCAGTTCCGTTCGGCTCTTTTCGGCTCTATTCAACTCGATTTGACTCTATTCTACTGCACTCGACTCTACTTAATTCTGTTCTATTCTTCCTACTGTGTTCTGTTCTGTTCCATTCTAACCTCTCCTACCCTACCCTCCTCTACTCTAAACTATTCAATTCGATTCAATGCATTTCAATGCAATTCCATGTGATTAGGCTTGAGTTGGCTTGAGTTAGCTCTATTTGGCTTGCGTCGGGTCGATTCGGCTTGATTCTGCTCTCTTAGCATAATTAGGCTCGATGCAACCTTCTTCAGCCCTGTTCGGCTCTATTCAACTCTTTTCTACTTTATTCATCTCTATTGGACTCCATTCGACTGCACTCCACACCATTCTACTCTGTTCGACTCCATTCTACACTATTCTATTCTGTTCTACCCTACCCTACTCTATTCTAATTGATTCGATTCATCGCCATTTGTCTCGTTCCCTCTCCATTCGACTCAATTCACCTCGAACTGTATCTATTCATCTATATTCAGCACTACTCGACTCTGACTATTCTCCTCTACTGAACTCTACTCCATTCTACTCTTTGTGTTCTCTTCTGTATTACTCTTTGCTACCCTATTCCATTCTCCTGTGCCCTAACCTACCAAATCCCAGCCTAACCTACACTACTCTAATCTGTTCAATTTAATTCTATGCCGTTCAGTTTGACCCGATTTGACACAATTCGATGGGATTCATGAGATTCTATGAGATTCGACGGGTTTGGGCGAGATTTGATGGAATTCGACGAGATTCCAGGCAGTAGGACGTGATTAGGTGCGATTCAGCTCGATTTAGCTCAGCTCATTTTCTTTGCCTCTCTTTGACTCATTTCAGCTCCATTCAGCTCGAATCTGGTCGGTCCGACTCGATTCTGCTCTATTCGGCACGATTCAGCCGTGTTTGGTCCTATTCGGCGCTGTTCAGCTGTATTGAACTCTTTTCTACTCTATTCGTCTCTGTTCAACTCCTTTAGACTCCATTCTATACCATTCTACTCCATTCTACACTATTCTATTCTACGGAATCCTACCCCTCCCTACCCTATCCTAATCTAGTCTGTTCTTTTCTATTCTGTTGTATTCTATTCTCCTTTTCTATTTTCTCTATTCCATCCTATGCTACTCTACCACACCCTACATTAAACTAACCTATCCTGACCTATGCTGTTATTCTATTTTATTCTATTTTCTGTGTTCCACCGTATGCTACCCTATCCTATGCTACCCCACCGTACCATACCCTACTACTTAGGGGTACTCAATAAGGGTACTAGTTTGGGCAAGAGTACTACCTACGGCAGGGGTACTAGTTCAGGCTACTAGATGAGGCCACTCTACCAGATAAGAGTTTTAGTGAAGGCAAGGGTACGAGTTAAGACTACTAGTCAAGGCAAGGGTACTAGTTAAGGCTACTAGTCGAGGCAAGGGTACTAGCTAGGGCCAGGGTACTTGTTAAGGGTACCGGTTAAGGCAAGGCTACTAATTAAGGGTATTAGTAAGGCAAGGGTACCAGGTAAGGCTACTAGTTGAGGCAAGGGTAGTAGTTAAGACTAATAGTTAAGGCAAGGTTACTAGTTAAGGCCAGGGTACTAGTTAAGGCTACTGGTTAAGGCAAGGCTACTAGCTAAGGGTGCTAGTAAGCTAGGCTACTAGTTAAGGGGGTGCCAGTTAAGGCAAGGCTACTAGTTAAGGGTGCTAGTTAAGGCAAGGCTACTAGCTAAGGGTGCTAGTTAAGGCAAGGCTACTAGTTCAGATTACTTATTTAGGGTACTTGTGAAGGCAAGCGCACCGTTCAAGGCTAGTTGTCAAGACTACTGACCTATGCCACTAGTCTTGCTGGCTTGTCCAGCTGACTAGTCTAGACTACTACTCTAACCTTCTCTTGTCTACTCTACTGTAGTCTACTTTCGTCTACCCTAGTCTACCCTATCATAAACTACCCTATCCTAACCTTTTCTAATCTATTCGATTTGATTCGGTTCAAAGCATTTCGATGCGATTGGACGCGATTACGCTTGAATCGGCTCGATTGGGCTCGATTGAGCACCATCAGCTCGATTTGGCTCAAATCGCTTCGATTCAGCTCGTTTCGGCTCCATTCGACTCATTTCAGCCTTATTCGGCCCTAT
This sequence comes from Loxodonta africana, assembly GCF_030014295.1. Lineage (NCBI taxonomy): Eukaryota > Metazoa > Chordata > Mammalia > Proboscidea > Elephantidae > Loxodonta > Loxodonta africana. Next base: position 3,592,841 of record NC_087351.1, read on the forward strand.
TTGCCTCGATTCGACTCTTTTCTGTTCTATTTGTCTCTATGCGACTCCATTGCACTCCATTCTATTCTATTCTCTTCTACCCTACCCTGCCCTAGTCTAATCTATTCTAATGGATTCCATTCAACGCGATTCGAAGCAATTCGACGCGATTCATCTCGTTTTGTTTCCATTTGGCTCGATTCGGCTAGAATTGGCTCTATTCAGCCATATCCTGCACTATTTGACTCTATTCGACTCAATTCTACTCTACTCGTCTCTACTTTGCTCTGCTCTACCCTACAGTACTATATTCTGTTCTTTCTATTCTGTACTGTTCTATTCTGCCCTCCTCGCCCCTCCCCTCCCCTTCTCCAATCTATTTCGTTCGACTCGATTCGACGCATTTCCACGCGATTCGACGCGATTGGGCTTGAATCAGCTCGATTCCCTTCGGATCGGCTCGATTTGGCTCCATTTCACTCCATTTGTCTCGAATTCGTCGATTCTGCTGGATTCTGCTCGATTAGGCCTTCTTTGGCCCTATTGGGCCCTATTCTGCTCTATTTGACTCTTTTCTACTCTATTCGTCTCTATGCGACTCCATTCTATTCCATTCCACACCATTCTACACTATTCTCCTCTATTCTACCCATCCCTACCCTAACCTATTCTAATTGATTCGATTCGATTTGACCCGATTCAAAGCAATTCCACGCGATTCGTCTCGTTTGGTCTCCATTCGGTTCAATTCGGCTAGGTTCTGCACTATTTGACTCCCTTCTAGTCTATTCTATTGTGTTCTTTCTATTGTGTTCTGTTCTGTTCTATCCCATTCCGTTGTACTCTATTCTATTCTACCCTACCCAACCCTACCGCACCCCACCCAAACCTACCCTACTTTAATCTATTAGATTCAGTTCGATTCATTTCGACGCAATTTGACAGGTTTCAACGGGATTCGATGAGATCGGAAGGCATTCAACGGGATTCGAAGAGACTTGACGAGATTCCATGCGATTCGACGTGGTTCAGCAGGGTTCTATGAGATTTGACGCAATTCGAAGTTATTCGACGTGATAGGACGCGATTTGCCGTGATTCAGCGGCATTCGATGAAATTCAACGGGATATGAAGCCATTCGACATGGTTTGACACAAAATGATGTGATTGGACCTGATTTAACGTGATTTGATGCTATTCGACGCTATTCGGCGACAGTCAGTGCGATTCTGCTTGATTGAGATCGATTAGGTGCGATTTGGCACTATACGGCTCTTTTCGGCTCTATTCAGCTCCATTCAGCTCTATTCATCTCTCTTCGGCCTATTCAGCTCTTTTCGACTCTATTCGACCCTACTCTTTTCTACTCTATTCTATTCTATTCCTTCTATTTTCTGGTAATCTCTTCTACTCTACTGCATTCTAGTCTACTCTCCCCTCCCCTCCCCTTCTCTAATGTATACGTGTCGATTGAATTTGACGCACTGAGCGTGCTTCGACGCGATTAAGCTTGAATCGGCTCTATTCAGATCGATTTGGCTCTGTTCGGCTCTATTAAACTCCATCCGGCTCGTTTTGGCTTGAGTTGCTTCAATTCTGCTCGACTCGGCCTTATTCAGCCATATTCTGCTCTATTCGACTCTTTTCTACTCTATTTGTCTCTATTTGACTCAATTCTACTCCGTTCTAGTCATTCCACACCATTCAACACTATTCTGCTCTACCCTACCCTACACCACTCTAATTTACTCTAATCGATTCAACGCTATTCCTATCTTTTTGTCTCCATTTGTCTCTACTCAGCTCTATTCAACTCTGTCACACTCTATTCTACTGTATTATACTCTAGTCTTCTCTATTCCACTGTATTGTTTCTATTCTGTTCTGTTCTATTCTACTCTATCCTACCCTACCCTATGCTTCCCAACTCTAATCTATTCTACTCCATTTGATTGGATTTGATTCAACCCATTTCAACGCGATTCGGCTCGATTTGGCTCTGTTCGAACCTATTCTACTCTATTCCCCTCTACTCTACTCTAGCCTATTCTACTCCATTTGATTGGATTTGATTCAACCCATTTCAACGCGATTCGGCTCGATTTGGCTCTGTTCGAATCTATTCTACTCTATTCCCCTCTACTCTACTCTAGCCTACTCTTTTCTGTAATTGTTCCGTATTGTTCTCTTCTATTCTGTTCTTTCTATTTGTCTCTACTCTAGTCCACCACACCTTACCATACCCGAACCTCCTCTACTCTAATCTATTCAATTCAATTCGATGAATTTTGATGCAATTCGGGTCGAATCAGTTCGATTCGTGTCCATTCAGCTCCATTTGGCTCGAATAGTGTCGATTCAGCTTGATTAGGCTCAATTCACTGGATTCGGCTCGATTTGGCTCAATTCAGCTCGATTCGGCCCTCTTCGGCTCTTTTCTACTCTACTTGACCCCACTGTACACCATTCTACCTCATTGTACACTATTCTACTCTACCGTACTCCAATTTACTGTCATTTATTCAATGGGATTCGACACGATTTGTCTAGTTTCGTCTCCATTTGGCTCGATTCGACTCTATTCCACTCTGTTCTACTCTGCTCTATTCTATTCTACTGTACACTCTTCTGCTCTGCTCTACCCTTTTCTACTCTATTCTATTGTATTCTTTCTATTCTCTTCTACTGTGTTCAATTCTAGTCTACTCTTTTCTATCCTACCCTACTCTAATCTATTCTACTGGATTCGATTCCACGCATTTCGATGCGTTTCTTCTCAACTCGGCTCCATTGCACTTTGTTCATCCCCCTTCGGCTCAAATCGGTTCATCTCTAATCGGCTCCATTCGGCTCTAGTCAGCTCTATTTGGCTCTATTCAGCTCTATTCGGCTCTATGAGACTCTACTCAACTCTATTATCTCTTTTTAACTCCATTCATCTCCATTCTACACCGTTGTACTCCATCCTACTCTATTCGTCTTTATTCTATTGTATTGTACTCTACCCTACTCTAGTCTCTTCTAAGCGATTGGATTTGTTTTGACTTGGATCGATGGGATTCAATGCAAGTCGACGGGATTTGGCGTGATACGGCACGATTCCACGGGATTCGGCGTGATTTGTCTTGATTTCTATCGCTTCAGCTCTTTTTGGCTCTATTTGGTTCTGTTCGGCAATATTCGACTCTATTCTACTCTTCTATGCTCTACTGGACCCTATTCTATTCTTTCAGTTCTGTTCTGTTCTATCCTGTTCTGTTCTACTGCATTCTATTCTACCCTACCCTCCTCTAACTTAACCTACTGTAATCTGCTCAATTCTATTGAACACGCTTGAACGCAATTCGACCTGATTAGGGTCGTATCAGCTCGATTCAGCTCCATTTGACTCGATTCGGTTCTACTCCGCTCTTTTCCCCTCTATTTGGCTCTTTTTTGCAGTATTCGAATCTATTTGACTCTAGTCTACTCTACTCTCTTCTTTCTGTTCTGTTCTATTCTACTCTATTCTATTCTATCCTACCCTACCCTCACCTTACCTGCCCTACACAAATCTTTTTGTTTTGATTCGACACGTTTCAATGCTATTTGACATGATTCATCTCGATTCACCTCGAATTTCGTCGAATCAGCTCTATTCAGTTCCGATCGGCTCTTTTCGGCTCTATTCAACTCGATTTGACTCTATTCTACTGCACTCGACTCTACTTAATTCTGTTCTATTCTTCCTATTGTGTTCTGTTCTGTTCTATTCTAACCTCTCCTACCCTACCCTCCTCTACTCTAAACTATTCAATTCGATTCAATGCATTTCAATGCAATTCCATGTGATTAGGCTTGAGTTGGCTTGAGTTAGCTCTATTTGGCTGGCGTCGGGTCGATTCGGCTTGATTCTGCTCTCTTAGCATAATTAGGCTCGATGCAACCTTCTTCAGCCCTGTTCGGCTCTATTCAACTCTTTTCTACTTTATTCATCTCTATTGGACTCCATTCGACTGCACTCCACACCATTCTACTCTGTTCGACTCCATTCTACACTATTCTATTCTGTTCTACCCTACCCTACTCTATTCTATTCTAATTGATTCGATTCATCGCGATTTGTCCCGTTCCCTCTCCATTCGACTCAATTCACCTCGAATTGTACCTATTCATCTATATTCTGCACTACTCGACTCTGACTATTCTACTCTGCTGAACTCTACTCCATTCTACTCTTCATATTCTCTTCTGTATTACTCTTTGCTACCCTATTCCATTCTTCTGTGCCCTAACCTACCAAATCCCAGCCTAACCTACACTACTCTAATCTGTTCAATTTAATTCTATGCCGTTCAATTTGACCCGATTTGACACAATTCGATGGGATTCATGAGATTCTATGAGATTCGACGGGTTTGGGCGAGATTTGATGGAATTCAACGAGATTCCAGACAGTAGGACGTGATTAGGTGCGATTCAGCTCGATTTAGCTCAGCTCATTTTCTTTGCCTCTCTTTGACTCATTTCAACTCCGTTCAGCTCGAATCTGGTCAGTCCGACTCGATTCAGCTCGATTCTGCTCTATTCGGCACGATTCAGCCGTGTTTGGTCCTATTCGGCGCTGTTCAGCTGTATTCAACTCTTTTCTACTCTATTCATCTCTGTTCAACTCCATTAGACTCCATTCTATACCATTCTACTCCATCCTATTCTACGGAATCCTACCCCTCCCTACCCTATCCTAGTCTAGTCTGTTCTTTTCTATTCTGTTGTATTGTATTCTCCTTTTCTATTTTCTCTATTCCATCCTATGCTACTCTACCATACCCTACACTAAACTAACCTATCCTGACCTATGCTGTTATTCTATTTTATTCTATTTTCTGTGTTCCACCGTATGCTACCCTATCCTATGCTACCCCACCGTACCATACCCTACTACTTAGGGGTACTCAAAAAGGGTACTAGTTTGGGCAAGAGTACTACCTACGGCAGGGGTACTAGTTCAGGCTACTAGATGAGGCCACTCTACCAGATAAGAGTTCTAGTGAAGGCAAGGGTACGAGTTAAGACTACTAGTCAAGGCAAGGGTACTAGTTAAGGCTACTAGTCGAGGCAAGGGTACTAGTTAGGGCCAGGGTACTTGTTAAGGGTACCGGTTAAGGCAAGGCTACTAATTAAGGGTATTAGTAAGGCAAGGGTACCAGTTAAGGCTACTAATTGAAGCAAGGGTAGTAGTTAAGACTGATAGTTAAGGCAAGGTTACTAGTTAAGGCCAGGGTACTAGTTAAGGCTACTGGTTAAGACAAGGCTACTAGCTAAGGGTGCTAGTAAGGCTAGGCTACTAGTTAAGGGGGTGCCAGTTAAGGCAAGGCTACTAGTTAAGGGTGCTAGTTAAGGCAAGGCTACTAGCTAAGGGTGCTAGTTAAGGCAAGGCTACTAGTTCAGATTACTTATTTAGGGTACTTGTGAAGGCAAGCGCACCGTTCAAGGCTAGTTGTCAAGACTACTGACCTATGCCACTAGTCTTGCTGGCTTGTCCAGCTGACTAGTCTAGACTACTACTCTAACCTTCTCTTGTCTACTCTACTGTAGTCTACTTTCGTCTACCCTAGTCTACCCTATCATAAACTACCCTATCCTAACCTTTTCTAATCTATTCGATTTGATTCGGTTCAAAGCATTTCGATGCGATTGGACGCGATTACGCTTGAATCGGCTCGATTGGGCTCGATTGAGCACCATCAGCTCGATTTGGCTCAAATTGCTTCGATTCAGCTCGTTTCGGCTCCATTCGACTCATTTCAGCCTTATTCGGCCCTATTTGCCTCGATTCGACTCTTTTCTGTTCTATTTGTCTCTATGCGACTCCATTGCACTCCATTCTATTCTATTCTCTTCTACCCTACCCTGCCCTAGTCTAATCTATTCTAATGGATTCCATTCAACGCGATTCGAAGCAATTCGACGCGATTCATCTCGTTTTGTTTCCATTTGGCTCGATTCGGCTAGAATTGGCTCTATTCAGCCATATCCTGCACTATTTGACTCTATTCGACTCAATTCTACTCTACTCGTCTCTACTTTGCTCTGCTCTACCCTACAGTACTATATTCTGTTCTTTCTATTCTGTACTGTTCTATTCTGCCCTCCTCGCCCCTCCCCTCCCCTTCTCCAATCTATTTCGTTCGACTCGATTCGACGCATTTCCACGCGATTCGACGCGATTGGGCTTGAATCAGCTCGATTCCCTTCGGATCGGCTCGATTTGGCTCCATTTCACTCCATTTGTCTCGAATTCGTCGATTCTGCTGGATTCTGCTCGATTAGGCCTTCTTTGGCCCTATTGGGCCCTATTCTGCTCTATTTGACTCTTTTCTACTCTATTCGTCTCTATGCGACTCCATTCTATTCCATTCCACACCATTCTACACTATTCTCCTCTATTCTACCCATCCCTACCCTAACCTATTCTAATTGATTCGATTCGATTTGACCCGATTCAAAGCAATTCCACGCGATTCGTCTCGTTTGGTCTCCATTCGGTTCAATTCGGCTAGGTTCTGCACTATTTGACTCCCTTCTAGTCTATTCTATTCTGTTGTGTTCTTTCTATTGTGTTCTGTTCTGTTCTATCCCATTCCGTTGTACTCTATTCTATTCTACCCTACCCAACCCTACCGCACCCCACCCAAACCTACCCTACTTCAATCTATTAGATTCAGTTCGATTCATTTCGACGCAATTTGACAGGTTTCAACGGGATTCGATGAGATCGGAAGGCATTCAACGGGATTCGAAGAGACTTGACGAGATTCCATGCGATTCAACGTGGTTCAGCAGGGTTCTATGAGATTTGACGCAATTCGAAGTTATTCGACGTGATAGGACGCGATTTGCCGTGATTCAGCGGCATTCGATGAAATTCAACGGGATATGAAGCCATTCGACATGGTTTGACACAAAATGATGTGATTGGACCTGATTTAACGTGATTTGATGCTATTCGACACTATTCGGCGACAGTCAGTGCGATTCTGCTTGATTGAGATCGATTAGGTGCGATTTGGCACTATACGGCTCTTTTCGGCTCTATTCAGCTCCATTCAGCTCTATTCATCTCTCTTCGGCCTATTCAGCTCTATTCGACTCTATTCGACCCTACTCTTTTCTACTCTATTCTATTCCTTCTATTTTCTGGTAATCTCTTCTACTCTACTGCATTCTAGTCTACTCTCCCCTCCCCTCCCCTTCTCTAATGTATACGTTTCGATTGAATTTGACGCACTGAGCGTGCTTCGACGCGATTAAGCTTGAATCGGCTCTATTCAGATCGATTTGGCTCTGTTCGGCTCTATTAAACTCCATCCGGCTCGTTTCGGCTTGAGTTGCTTCAATTCTGCTCGACTCGGCCTTATTCAGCCATATTCTGCTCTATTCGACTCTTTTCTACTCTATTTGTCTCTATTTGACTCAATTCTACTCCGTTCTAGTCATTCCACACCATTCAACACTATTCTGCTCTACCCTACCCTACACCACTCTAATTTACTCGAATCGATTCAACGCCATTCCTATCTTTTCGTCTCCATTTGTCTCTACTCAGCTCTATTCAACTCTGTCACACTCTATTCTACTGTATTATACTCTAGTCTTCTCTATTCCACTGTATTGTTTCTATTCTGTTCTGTTCTATTCTACTCTATCCTACCCTACCCTATGCTTCCCAACTCTAATCTATTCTACTCCATTTGATTGGATTTGATTCAACCCATTTCAACGCGATTCGGCTCGATTTGGCTCTGTTCGAACCTATTCTACTCTATTCCCCTCTATTCTACTCTAGCCTACTCTTTTCTGTAATTGTTCCGTATTGTTCTCTTCTATTCTGTTCTTTCTATTTGTCTCTACTCTAGTCCACCACACCTTACCATACCCGAACCTCCTCTACTCTAATCTATTCAATTCAATTCGATGAATTTTGATGCAATTCGGGTCGAATCAGTTCGATTCGTGTCCATTCAGCTCCATTCGGCTCGAATAGTGTCGATTCAGCTTGATTAGGCTCAATTCACTGGATTCGGCTCGATTTGGCTCAATTCAGCTCGATTCGGCCCTCTTCGGCTCTTTTCTACTCTACTTGACCCCACTGTACACCATTCTACCTCATTGTACACTATTCTACTCTACCGTACTCCAATTTACTGTCATTTATTCAATGGGATTCGACACGATTTGTCTAGTTTCGTCTCCATTTGGCTCGATTCGACTCTATTCCACTCTGTTCTACTCTGCTCTATTCTATTCTACTGTACACTCTTCTGCTCTGCTCTACCCTTTTCTACTCTATTCTATTGTATTCTTTCTATTCTCTTCTACTGTGTTCAATTCTAGTCTACTCTTTTCTATCCTACCCTACTCTAATCTATTCTACTGGATTCGATTCCACGCATTTCGATGCGTTTCTTCTCAACTCGGCTCCATTGCACTTTGTTCATCCCCCTTCGGCTCAAATCGGTTCATCTCTAATCGGCTCCATTCGGCTCTAGTCAGCTCTATTTGGCTCTATTCAGCTCTATTCGGCTCTATGAGACTCTACTCAACTCTATTATCTCTTTTTAACTCCATTCTTCTCCATTCTACACCGTTCTACTCCATCCTACTCTATTCGTCTTTATTCTATTGTATTGTACTCTACCCTACTCTAGTCTCTTCTAAGCGATTGGATTTGTTTTGACTTGGATCGATGGGATTCAATGCAAGTCGACGGGATTTGGCGTGATACGGCACGATTCCACGGGATTCGGCGTGATTTGTCTTGATTTCTATCGCTTCAGCTCTTTTTGGCTCTATTTGGTTCTGTTCGGCAATATTCGACTCTATTCTACTCTTCTATGCTCTACTGGACCCTATTCTATTCTTTCAGTTCTGTTCTGTTCTATCCTGTTCTGTTCTACTGCATTCTATTCTACCCTACCCTCCTCTAACTTAACCTACTGTAATCTGCTCAATTCTATTGAACACGCTTGAACGCAATTCGACCTGATTAGGGTCGTATCAGCTCGATTCAGCTCCATTTGACTCGATTCGGTTCTACTCGGCTCTTTTCCCCTCTATTTGGCTCTTTTTTGCAGTATTCGAATCTATTTGACTCTAGTCTACTCTACTCTCTTCTTTCTGTTCTGTTCTATTCTACTCTATTCTATTCTATCCTACCCTACCCTCACCTTACCTGCCCTACACAAATCTTTTTGTTTTGATTCGACACGTTTCAATGCTATTTGACATGATTCATCTCGATTCACCTCGAATTTCGTCGAATCAGCTCTATTCAGTTCCGATCGGCTCTTTTCGGCTCTATTCAACTCGATTTGACTCTATTCTACTGCACTCGACTCTACTTAATTCTGTTCTATTCTTCCTATTGTGTTCTGTTCTGTTCTATTCTAACCTCTCCTACCCTACCCTCCTCTACTCTAAACTATTCAATTCGATTCAATGCATTTCAATGCAATTCCATGTGATTAGGCTTGAGTTGGCTTGAGTTAGCTCTATTTGGCTGGCGTCGGGTCGATTCGGCTTGATTCTGCTCTCTTAGCATAATTAGGCTCGATGCAACCTTCTTCAGCCCTGTTCGGCTCTATTCAACTCTTTTCTACTTTATTCATCTCTATTGGACTCCATTCGACTGCACTCCACACCATTCTACTCTGTTCGACTCCATTCTACACTATTCTATTCTGTTCTACCCTACCCTACTCTATTCTATTCTAATTGATTCGATTCATCGCGATTTGTCCCGTTCCCTCTCCATTCGACTCAATTCACCTCGAATTGTATCTATTCATCTATATTCTGCACTACTCGACTCTGACTATTCTACTCTGCTGAACTCTACTCCATTCTACTCTTCATATTCTCTTCTGTATTACTCTTTGCTACCCTATTCCATTCTTCTGTGCCCTAACCTACCAAATCCCAGCCTAACCTACACTACTCTAATCTGTTCAATTTAATTCTATGCCGTTCAATTTGACCCGATTTGACACAATTCGATGGGATTCATGAGATTCTATGAGATTCGACGGGTTTGGGCGAGATTTGATGGAATTCAACGAGATTCCAGACAGTAGGACGTGATTAGGTGCGATTCAGCTCGATTTAGCTCAGCTCATTTTCTTTGCCTCTCTTTGACTCATTTCAACTCCGTTCAGCTCGAATCTGGTCAGTCCGACTCGATTCAGCTCGATTCTGCTCTATTCGGCACGATTCAGCCGTGTTTGGTCCTATTCGGCGCTGTTCAGCTGTATTCAACTCTTTTCTACTCTATTCATCTCTGTTCAACTCCATTAGACTCCATTCTATACCATTCTACTCCATCCTATTCTACGGAATCCTACCCCTCCCTACCCTATCCTAGTCTAGTCTGTTCTTTTCTATTCTGTTGTATTGTATTCTCCTTTTCTATTTTCTCTATTCCATCCTATGCTACTCTACCACACCCTACATTAAACTAACCTATCCTGACCTATGCTGTTATTCTATTTTATTCTATTTTCTGTGTTCCACCGTATGCTACCCTATCCTATGCTACCCCACCGTACCATACCCTACTACTTAGGGGTACTCAAAAAGGGTACTAGTTTGGGCAAGAGTACTACCTACGGCAGGGGTACTAGTTCAGGCTACTAGATGAGGCCACTCTACCAGATAAGAGTTCTAGTGAAGGCAAGGGTACGAGTTAAGACTACTAGTCAAGGCAAGGGTACTAGTTAAGGCTACTAGTCGAGGCAAGGGTACTAGTTAGGGCCAGGGTACTTGTTAAGGGTACCGGTTAAGGCAAGGCTACTAATTAAGGGTATTAGTAAGGCAAGGGTACCAGTTAAGGCTACTAATTGAGGCAAGGGTAGTAGTTAAGACTAATAGTTAAGGCAAGGTTACTAGTTAAGGCCAGGGTACTAGTTAAGGCTACTGGTTAAGACAAGGCTACTAGCTAAGGGTGCTAGTAAGCTAGGCTACTAGTTAAGGGGGTGCCAGTTAAGGCAAGGCTACTAGTTAAGGGTGCTAGTTAAGGCAAGGCTACTAGCTAAGGGTGCTAGTTAAGGCAAGGCTACTAGTTCAGATTACTTATTTAGGGTACTTGTGAAGGCAAGCGCACCGTTCAAGGCTAGTTGTCAAGACTACTGACCTATGCCACTAGTCTTGCTGGCTTGTCCAGCTGACTAGTCTAGACTACTACTCTAACCTTCTCTTGTCTACTCTACTGTAGTCTACTTTCGTCTACCCTAGTCTACCCTATCATAAACTACCCTATCCTAACCTTTTCTAATCTATTCGATTTGATTCGGTTCAAAGCATTTCGATGCGATTGGACGCGATTACGCTTGAATCGGCTCGATTGGGCTCGATTGAGCACCATCAGCTCGATTTGGCTCAAATTGCTTCGATTCAGCTCGTTTCGGCTCCATTCGACTCATTTCAGCCTTATTCGGCCCTATTTGCCTCGATTCGACTCTTTTCTGTTCTATTTGTCTCTATGCGACTCCATTGCACTCCATTCTATTCTATTCTCTTCTACCCTACCCTGCCCTAGTCTAATCTATTCTAATGGATTCCATTCAACGCGATTCGAAGCAATTCGACGTGATTCATCTCGTTTTGTTTCCATTTGGCTCGATTCGGCTAGAATTGGCTCTATTCAGCCATATCCTGCACTATTTGACTCTATTCGACTCAATTCTACTCTACTCGTCTCTACTTTGCTCTGCTCTACCCTACAGTACTATATTCTGTTCTTTCTATTCTGTACTGTTCTATTCTGCCCTCCTCGCCCCTCCCCTCCCCTTCTCCAATCTATTTCGTTCGACTCGATTCGACGCATTTCCACGCGATTCGACGCGATTGGGCTTGAATCAGCTCGATTCCCTTCGGATCGGCTCGATTTGGCTCCATTTCACTCCATTTGTCTCGAATTCGTCGATTCTGCTGGATTCTGCTCGATTAGGCCTTCTTTGGCCCTATTGGGCCCTATTCTGCTCTGTTTGACTCTTTTCTACTCTATTCCTCTCTATGCGACTCCATTCTATTCCATTCCACACCATTCTACACTATTCTCCTCTATTCTACCCATCCCTACCCTAACCTATTCTAATTGATTCGATTCGATTTGACCCGATTCAAAGCAATTCCACGCGATTCGTCTCGTTTGGTCTCCATTCGGTTCAATTCGGCTAGGTTCTGCACTATTTGACTCCCTTCTAGTCTATTCTATTCTGTTGTGTTCTTTCTATTGTGTTCTGTTCTGTTCTATCCCATTCCGTTGTACTCTATTCTATTCTACCCTACCCAACCCTACCGCACCTCACCCAAACCTACCCTACTTTAATCTATTAGATTCAGTTCGATTCATTTCGACGCAATTTGACAGGTTTCAACGGGATTCGATGAGATCGGAAGGCATTCAACGGGATTCGAAGAGACTTGACGAGATTCCATGCGATTCGACGTGGTTCAGCAGGGTTCTATGAGATTTGACGCAATTCGAAGTTATTCGACGTGATAGGACGCGATTTGCCGTGATTCAGCGGCATTCGATGAAATTCAACGGGATATGAAGCCATTCGACATGGTTTGACACAAAATGATGTGATTGGACCTGATTTAACGTGATTTGATGCTATTCGACGCTATTTGGCGACAGTCAGTGCGATTCTGCTTGATTGAGATCGATTAGGTGCGATTTGGCACTATACGGCTCTTTTCGGCTCTATTCAGCTCCATTCAGCTCTATTCATCTCTCTTCGGCCTATTCAGCTCTATTCGACTCTATTCGACCCTACTCTTTTCTACTCTATTCTATTTTATTCCTTCTATTTTGTTGTAATCTCTTCTACTCTACTGCATTCTAGTCTACTCTCCCCTCCCCTCCCCTTCTCTAATGTATACGTTTCGATTGAATTTGACGCACTGAGCGTGCTTCGACGCGATTAAGCTTGAATCGGCTCTATTCAGATTGATTTGGCTCTCTTCGGCTCTATTAAGCTCCATCCGGCTCGTTTTGGCTTGAGTTGCTTCAATTCTGCTCGACTCGGCCTTATTCAGCCATATTCTGCTCTATTCGACTCTTTTCTACTCTATTTGTCTCTATTTGACTCAATTCTACTCCGTTCTATTCATTCCACACCATTCAACACTATTCTGCTCTACCCTACCCTACACCACTCTAATTTACTCGAATCGATTCAACGCGGTTCCTATCATTTCGTCTCCATTTGTCTCTACTCAGCTCTATTCAACTCTATCATACTCTAGTCTACTCTATTATACTCTAGTCTTCTCTATTCCACTGTATTGTTTCTATTCTGTTCTGTTCTATTCTACTCTATCCTACCCTACCCTATGCTTCCCAACTCTAATCTATTCTACTCCATTTGATTGGATTTGATTCAACCCATTTCAACGCGATTCGGCTCGATTTGGCTCTGTTCGAACCTATTCTACTCTATTCCCCTCTACTCTACTCTAGCCTACTCTTTTCTGTAATTGTTCCGTATTGTTCTCTTCTATTCTGTTCTTTCTATTTTTCTCTACTCTAGTCCACCACACCTTACCATACCCGAACCTCCCCTACTCTAATCTATTCAATTCAATTCGATGAATTTTGATGCAATTCGGGTCGAATCAGTTCGATTCGTGTCCATTCAGCTCCATTTGGCTCGAATAGTGTCCATTCAGCTTGATTAGGCTCAATTCACTGGATTCGGCTCGATTTGGCTCAATTCAGCTCGATTCGGCCCTCTTCGGCTCTTTTCTACTCTACTTGACCCCACTGTACACCATTCTACCTCATTGTACACTATTCTACTCTACCGTACTCCAATTTACTGTCATTTATTCAATGGGATTCGACACGATTTGTCTAGTTTCGTCTCCATTTGGCTCGATTCGACTCTATTCCACTCTGTTCTACTCTGCTCTATTCTATTCTACTGTACACTCTTCTGCTCTGCTCTACCCTTTTCTACTCTATTCTATTGTATTCTTTCTATTCTCTTCTACTGTGTTCAATTCTAGTCTACTCTTTTCTATCCTACCCTACTCTAATCTATTCTACTGGATTCGATTCCACGCATTTCGATGCGTTTCTTCTCAACTCGGCTCCATTGCACTTTGTTCATCCCCCTTCGGCTCAAATCGGTTCATCTCTAATCGGCTCCATTCGGCTCTAGTCAGCTCTATTTGGCTCTATTCAGCTCTATTCGGCTCTATGAGACTCTACTCAACTCTATTATCTCTTTTTAACTCCATTCATCTCCATTCTACACCGTTCTACTCCATCCTACTCTATTCGTCTTTATTCTATTGTATTGTACTCTACCCTACTCTAGTCTCTTCTAAGCGATTGGATTTGTTTTGACTTGGATCGATGGGATTCAATGCAAGTCGACGGGATTTGGCGTGATACGGCACAATTCCACGGGATTCGGCGTGATTTGTCTTGATTTCTATCGCTTCAGCTCTTTTTGGCTCTATTTGGTTCTGTTCGGCAATATTCGACTCTATTCTACTCTTCTATGCTCTACTGGACCCTATTCTATTCTTTCAGTTCTGTTCTGTTCTATCCTGTTCTGTTCTACTGCATTCTATTCTACCCTACCCTCCTCTAACTTAACCTACTGTAATCTGCTCAATTCTATTGAACACGCTTGAACGCAATTCGACCTGATTAGGGTCGTATCAGCTCGATTCAGCTCCATTTGACTCGATTCGGTTCTACTCGGCTCTTTTCCCCTCTATTTGGCTCTTTTTTGCAGTATTCGAATCTATTTGACTCTAGTCTACTCTACTCTCTTCTTTCTGTTCTGTTCTATTCTACTCTATTCTATTCTATCCTACCCTACCCTCACCTTACCTGCCCTACACAAATCTTTTTGTTTTGATTCAACACGTTTCAATGCTATTTGACATGATTCATCTCGATTCACCTCGAATTTCGTCGAATCAGCTCTATTCAGTTCCGATCGGCTCTTTTCGGCTCTATTCAACTCGATTTGACTCTATTCTACTGCACTCGACTCTACTTAATTCTGTTCTATTCTTCCTATTGTGTTCTGTTCTGTTCTATTCTAACCTCTCCTACCCTACCCTCCTCTACTCTAAACTATTCAATTCGATTCAATGCATTTCAATGCAATTCCATGTGATTAGGCTTGAGTTGGCTTGAGTTAGCTCTATTTGGCTGGCGTCGGGTCGATTCGGCTTGATTCTGCTCTCTTAGCATAATTAGGCTCGATGCAACCTTCTTCAGCCCTGTTCGGCTCTATTCAACTCTTTTCTACTTTATTCATCTCTATTGGACTCCATTCGACTGCACTCCACACCATTCTACTCTGTTCGACTCCATTCTACACTATTCTATTCTGTTCTACCCTACCCTACTCTATTCTATTCTAATTGATTCGATTCATCGCGATTTGTCCCGTTCCCTCTCCATTCGACTCAATTCACCTCGAATTGTATCTATTCATCTATATTCTGCACTACTCGACTCTGACTATTCTACTCTGCTGAACTCTACTCCATTCTACTCTTCATATTCTCTTCTGTATTACTCTTTGCTACCCTATTCCATTCTTCTGTGCCCTAACCTACCAAATCCCAGCCTAACCTACACTACTCTAATCTGTTCAATTTAATTCTATGCCGTTCAATTTGACCCGATTTGACACAATTCGATGGGATTCATGAGATTCTATGAGATTCGACGGGTTTGGGCGAGATTTGATGGAATTCAACGAGATTCCAGACAGTAGGACGTGATTAGGTGCGATTCAGCTCGATTTAGCTCAGCTCATTTTCTTTGCCTCTCTTTGACTCATTTCAACTCCGTTCAGCTCGAATCTGGTCAGTCCGACTCGATTCAGCTCGATTCTGCTCTATTCGGCACGATTCAGCCGTGTTTGGTCCTATTCGGCGCTGTTCAGCTGTATTCAACTCTTTTCTACTCTATTCATCTCTGTTCAACTCCATTAGACTCCATTCTATACCATTCTACTCCATCCTATTCTACGGAATCCTACCCCTCCCTACCCTATCCTAGTCTAGTCTGTTCTTTTCTATTCTGTTGTATTGTATTCTCCTTTTCTATTTTCTCTATTCCATCCTATGCTACTCTACCATACCCTACACTAAACTAACCTATCCTGACCTATGCTGTTATTCTATTTTATTCTATTTTCTGTGTTCCACCGTATGCTACCCTATCCTATGCTACCCCACCGTACCATACCCTACTACTTAGGGGTACTCAAAAAGGGTACTAGTTTGGGCAAGAGTACTACCTACGGCAGGGGTACTAGTTCAGGCTACTAGATGAGGCCACTCTACCAGATAAGAGTTCTAGTGAAGGCAAGGGTACGAGTTAAGACTACTAGTCAAGGCAAGGGTACTAGTTAAGGCTACTAGTCGAGGCAAGGGTACTAGTTAGGGCCAGGGTACTTGTTAAGGGTACCGGTTAAGGCAAGGCTACTAATTAAGGGTATTAGTAAGGCAAGGGTACCAGTTAAGGCTACTAATTGAAGCAAGGGTAGTAGTTAAGACTGATAGTTAAGGCAAGGTTACTAGTTAAGGCCAGGGTACTAGTTAAGGCTACTGGTTAAGACAAGGCTACTAGCTAAGGGTGCTAGTAAGGCTAGGCTACTAGTTAAGGGGGTGCCAGTTAAGGCAAGGCTACTAGTTAAGGGTGCTAGTTAAGGCAAGGCTACTAGCTAAGGGTGCTAGTTAAGGCAAGGCTACTAGTTCAGATTACTTATTTAGGGTACTTGTGAAGGCAAGCGCACCGTTCAAGGCTAGTTGTCAAGACTACTGACCTATGCCACTAGTCTTGCTGGCTTGTCCAGCTGACTAGTCTAGACTACTACTCTAACCTTCTCTTGTCTACTCTACTGTAGTCTACTTTCGTCTACCCTAGTCTACCCTATCATAAACTACCCTATCCTAACCTTTTCTAATCTATTCGATTTGATTCGGTTCAAAGCATTTCGATGCGATTGGACGCGATTACGCTTGAATCGGCTCGATTGGGCTCGATTGAGCACCATCAGCTCGATTTGGCTCAAATTGCTTCGATTCAGCTCGTTTCGGCTCCATTCGACTCATTTCAGCCTTATTCGGCCCTATTTGCCTCGATTCGACTCTTTTCTGTTCTATTTGTCTCTATGCGACTCCATTGCACTCCATTCTATTCTATTCTCTTCTACCCTACCCTGCCCTAGTCTAATCTATTCTAATGGATTCCATTCAACGCGATTCGAAGCAATTCGACGCGATTCATCTCGTTTTGTTTCCATTTGGCTCGATTCGGCTAGAATTGGCTCTATTCAGCCATATCCTGCACTATTTGACTCTATTCGACTCAATTCTACTCTACTCGTCTCTACTTTGCTCTGCTCTACCCTACAGTACTATATTCTGTTCTTTCTATTCTGTACTGTTCTATTCTGCCCTCCTCGCCCCTCCCCTCCCCTTCTCCAATCTATTTCGTTCGACTCGATTCGACGCATTTCCACGCGATTCGACGCGATTGGGCTTGAATCAGCTCGATTCCCTTCGGATCGGCTCGATTTGGCTCCATTTCACTCCATTTGTCTCGAATTCGTCGATTCTGCTGGATTCTGCTCGATTAGGCCTTCTTTGGCCCTATTGGGCCCTATTCTGCTCTATTTGACTCTTTTCTACTCTATTCCTCTCTATGCGACTCCATTCTATTCCATTCCACACCGTTCTACACTATTCTCCTCTATTCTACCCATCCCTACCCTAACCTATTCTAATTGATTCGATTCGATTTGACCCGATTCAAAGCAATTCCACGCGATTCGTCTCGTTTGGTCTCCATTCGGTTCAATTCGGCTAGGTTCTGCACTATTTGACTCCCTTCTAGTCTATTCTATTGTGTTCTTTCTATTGTGTTCTGTTCTGTTCTATCCCATTCCGTTGTACTCTATTCTATTCTACCCTACCCAACCCTACCGCACCCCACCCAAACCTACCCTACTTCAATCTATTAGATTCAGTTCGATTCATTTCGACGCAATTTGACAGGTTTCAACGGGATTCGATGAGATCGGAAGGCATTCAACGGGATTCGAAGAGACTTGACGAGATTCCATGCGATTCGACGTGGTTCAGCAGGGTTCTATGAGATTTGACGCAATTCGAAGTTATTCGACGTGATAGGACGCGATTTGCCGTGATTCAGCGGCATTCGATGAAATTCAACGGGATATGAAGCCATTCGACATGGTTTGACACAAAATGATGTGATTGGACCTGATTTAACGTGATTTGATGCTATTCGACGCTATTCGGCGACAGTCAGTGCGATTCTGCTTGATTGAGATCGATTAGGTGCGATTTGGCACTATCCGGCTCTTTTCAGATCTATTCAGCTCCATTCAGCTCTATTCATCTCTCTTCGGCCTATTCAGCTCTATTCGACTCTATTCGACCCTACTCTTTTCTACTCTATTCTATTCCTTCTATTTTCTGGTAATCTCTTCTACTCTACTGCATTCTAGTCTACTCTCCCCTCCCCTCCCCTTCTCTAATGTATACGTTTCGATTGAATTTGACGCACTGAGCGTGCTTCGACGCGATTAAGCTTGAATCGGCTCTATTCAGATCGATTTGGCTCTGTTCGGCTCTATTAAACTCCATCCGGCTCGTTTCGGCTTGAGTTGCTTCAATTCTGCTCGACTCGGCCTTATTCAGCCATATTCTGCTCTATTCGACTCTTTTCTACTCTATTTGTCTCTATTTGACTCAATTCTACTCCGTTCTAGTCATTCCACACCATTCAACACTATTCTGCTCTACCCTACCCTACACCACTCTAATTTACTCTAATCGATTCAACGCTATTCCTATCTTTTTGTCTCCATTTGTCTCTACTCAGCTCTATTCAACTCTGTCACACTCTATTCTACTGTATTATACTCTAGTCTTCTCTATTCCACTGTATTGTTTCTATTCTGTTCTGTTCTATTCTACTCTATCCTACCCTACCCTATGCTTCCCAACTCTAATCTATTCTACTCCATTTGATTGGATTTGATTCAACCCATTTCAACGCGATTCGGCTCGATTTGGCTCTGTTCGAACCTATTCTACTCTATTCCCCTCTACTCTACTCTAGCCTACTCTTTTCTGTAATTGTTCCGTATTGTTCTCTTCTATTCTGTTCTTTCTATTTGTCTCTACTCTAGTCCACCACACCTTACCATACCCGAGCCTCCTCTACTCTAATCTATTCAATTCAATTCGATGAATTTTGATGCAATTCGGGTCGAATCAGTTCGATTCGTGTCCATTCAGCTCCATTTGGCTCGAATAGTGTCCATTCAGCTTGATTAGGCTCAATTCACTGGATTCGGCTCGATTTGGCTCAATTCAGCTCGATTCGGCCCTCTTCGGCTCTTTTCTACTCTACTTGACCCCACTGTACACCATTCTACCTCATTGTACACTATTCTACTCTACCGTACTCCAATTTACTGTCATTTATTCAATGGGATTCGACACGATTTGTCTAGTTTCGTCTCCATTTGGCTCGATTCGACTCTATTCCACTCTGTTCTACTCTGCTCTATTCTATTCTACTGTACACTCTTCTGCTCTGCTCTACCCTTTTCTACTCTATTCTATTGTATTCTTTCTATTCTCTTCTACTGTGTTCAATTCTAGTCTACTCTTTTCTATCCTACCCTACTCTAATCTATTCTACTGGATTCGATTCCACGCATTTCGATGCGTTTCTTCTCAACTCGGCTCCATTGCACTTTGTTCATCCCCCTTCGGCTCAAATCGGTTCATCTCTAATCGGCTCCATTCGGCTCTAGTCAGCTCTATTTGGCTCTATTCAGCTCTATTCGGCTCTATGAGACTCTACTCAACTCTATTATCTCTTTTTAACTCCATTCATCTCCATTCTACACCGTTCTACTCCATCCTACTCTATTCGTCTTTATTCTATTGTATTGTACTCTACCCTACTCTAGTCTCTTCTAAGCGATTGGATTTGTTTTGACTTGGATCGATGGGATTCAATGCAAGTCGACGGGATTTGGCGTGATACGGCACGATTCCACGGGATTCGGCGTGATTTGTCTTGATTTCTATCGCTTCAGCTCTTTTTGGCTCTATTTGGTTCTGTTCGGCAATATTCGACTCTATTCTACTCTTCTATGCTCTACTGGACCCTATTCTATTCTTTCAGTTCTGTTCTGTTCTATCCTGTTCTGTTCTACTGCATTCTATTCTACCCTACCCTCCTCTAACTTAACCTACTGTAATCTGCTCAATTCTATTGAACACGCTTGAACGCAATTCGACCTGATTAGGGTCGTATCAGCTCGATTCAGCTCCATTTGACTCGATTCGGTTCTACTCGGCTCTTTTCCCCTCTATTTGGCTCTTTTTTGCAGTATTCGAATCTATTTGACTCTAGTCTACTCTACTCTCTTCTTTCTGTTCTGTTCTATTCTACTCTATTCTATTCTATCCTACCCTACCCTCACCTTACCTGCCCTACACAAATCTTTTTGTTTTGATTCGACACGTTTCAATGCTATTTGACATGATTCATCTCGATTCACCTCGAATTTCGTCGAATCAGCTCTATTCAGTTCCGATCGGCTCTTTTCGGCTCTATTCAACTCGATTTGACTCTATTCTACTGCACTCGACTCTACTTAATTCTGTTCTATTCTTCCTATTGTGTTCTGTTCTGTTCTATTCTAACCTCTCCTACCCTACCCTCCTCTACTCTAAACTATTCAATTCGATTCAATGCATTTCAATGCAATTCCATGTGATTAGGCTTGAGTTGGCTTGAGTTAGCTCTATTTGGCTGGCGTCGGGTCGATTCGGCTTGATTCTGCTCTCTTAGCATAATTAGGCTCGATGCAACCTTCTTCAGCCCTGTTCGGCTCTATTCAACTCTTTTCTACTTTATTCATCTCTATTGGACTCCATTCGACTGCACTCCACACCATTCTACTCTGTTCGACTCCATTCTACACTATTCTATTCTGTTCTACCCTACCCTACTCTATTCTATTCTAATTGATTCGATTCATCGCGATTTGTCCCGTTCCCTCTCCATTCGACTCAATTCACCTCGAATTGTATCTATTCATCTATATTCTGCACTACTCGACTCTGACTATTCTACTCTGCTGAACTCTACTCCATTCTACTCTTCATATTCTCTTCTGTATTACTCTTTGCTACCCTATTCCATTCCTCTGTGCCCTAACCTACCAAATCCCAGCCTAACCTACACTACTCTAATCTGTTCAATTTAATTCTATGCCGTTCAATTTGACCCGATTTGACACAATTCGATGGGATTCATGAGATTCTATGAGATTCGACGGGTTTGGGCGAGATTTGATGGAATTCAACGAGATTCCAGACAGTAGGACGTGATTAGGTGCGATTCAGCTCGATTTAGCTCAGCTCATTTTCTTTGCCTCTCTTTGACTCATTTCAACTCCGTTCAGCTCGAATCTGGTCAGTCCGACTCGATTCAGCTCGATTCTGCTCTATTCGGCACGATTCAGCCGTGTTTGGTCCTATTCGGCGCTGTTCAGCTGTATTCAACTCTTTTCTACTCTATTCATCTCTGTTCAACTCCATTAGACTCCATTCTATACCATTCTACTCCATCCTATTCTACGGAATCCTACCCCTCCCTACCCTATCCTAGTCTAGTCTGTTCTTTTCTATTCTGTTGTATTGTATTCTCCTTTTCTATTTTCTCTATTCCATCCTATGCTACTCTACCATACCCTACACTAAACTAACCTATCCTGACCTATGCTGTTATTCTATTTTATTCTATTTTCTGTGTTCCACCGTATGCTACCCTATCCTATGCTACCCCACCGTACCATACCCTACTACTTAGGGGTACTCAAAAAGGGTACTAGTTTGGGCAAGAGTACTACCTACGGCAGGGGTACTAGTTCAGGCTACTAGATGAGGCCACTCTACCAGATAAGAGTTCTAGTGAAGGCAAGGGTACGAGTTAAGACTACTAGTCAAGGCAAGGGTACTAGTTAAGGCTACTAGTCGAGGCAAGGGTACTAGTTAGGGCCAGGGTACTTGTTAAGGGTACCGGTTAAGGCAAGGCTACTAATTAAGGGTATTAGTAAGGCAAGGGTACCAGTTAAGGCTACTAATTGAAGCAAGGGTAGTAGTTAAGACTGATAGTTAAGGCAAGGTTACTAGTTAAGGCCAGGGTACTAGTTAAGGCTACTGGTTAAGACAAGGCTACTAGCTAAGGGTGCTAGTAAGGCTAGGCTACTAGTTAAGGGGGTGCCAGTTAAGGCAAGGCTACTAGTTAAGGGTGCTAGTTAAGGCAAGGCTACTAGCTAAGGGTGCTAGTTAAGGCAAGGCTACTAGTTCAGATTACTTATTTAGGGTACTTGTGAAGGCAAGCGCACCGTTCAAGGCTAGTTGTCAAGACTACTGACCTATGCCACTAGTCTTGCTGGCTTGTCCAGCTGACTAGTCTAGACTACTACTCTAACCTTCTCTTGTCTACTCTACTGTAGTCTACTTTCGTCTACCCTAGTCTACCCTATCATAAACTACCCTATCCTAACCTTTTCTAATCTATTCGATTTGATTCGGTTCAAAGCATTTCGATGCGATTGGACGCGATTACGCTTGAATCGGCTCGATTGGGCTCGATTGAGCACCATCAGCTCGATTTGGCTCAAATTGCTTCGATTCAGCTCGTTTCGGCTCCATTCGACTCATTTCAGCCTTATTCGGCCCTATTTGCCTCGATTCGACTCTTTTCTGTTCTATTTGTCTCTATGCGACTCCATTGCACTCCATTCTATTCTATTCTCTTCTACCCTACCCTGCCCTAGTCTAATCTATTCTAATGGATTCCATTCAACGCGATTCGAAGCAATTCGACGCGATTCATCTCGTTTTGTTTCCATTTGGCTCGATTCGGCTAGAATTGGCTCTATTCAGCCATATCCTGCACTATTTGACTCTATTCGACTCAATTCTACTCTACTCGTCTCTACTTTGCTCTGCTCTACCCTACAGTACTATATTCTGTTCTTTCTATTCTGTACTGTTCTATTCTGCCCTCCTCGCCCCTCCCCTCCCCTTCTCCAATCTATTTCGTTCGACTCGATTCGACGCATTTCCACGCGATTCGACGCGATTGGGCTTGAATCAGCTCGATTCCCTTCGGATCGGCTCGATTTGGCTCCATTTCACTCCATTTGTCTCGAATTCGTCGATTCTGCTGGATTCTGCTCGATTAGGCCTTCTTTGGCCCTATTGGGCCCTATTCTGCTCTATTTGACTCTTTTCTACTCTATTCCTCTCTATGCGACTCCATTCTATTCCATTCCACACCGTTCTACACTATTCTCCTCTATTCTACCCATCCCTACCCTAACCTATTCTAATTGATTCGATTCGATTTGACCCGATTCAAAGCAATTCCACGCGATTCGTCTCGTTTGGTCTCCATTCGGTTCAATTCGGCTAGGTTCTGCACTATTTGACTCCCTTCTAGTCTATTCTATTGTGTTCTTTCTATTGTGTTCTGTTCTGTTCTATCCCATTCCGTTGTACTCTATTCTATTCTACCCTACCCAACCCTACCGCACCCCACCCAAACCTACCCTACTTCAATCTATTAGATTCAGTTCGATTCATTTCGACGCAATTTGACAGGTTTCAACGGGATTCGATGAGATCGGAAGGCATTCAACGGGATTCGAAGAGACTTGACGAGATTCCATGCGATTCGACGTGGTTCAGCAGGGTTCTATGAGATTTGACGCAATTCGAAGTTATTCGACGTGATAGGACGCGATTTGCCGTGATTCAGCGGCATTCGATGAAATTCAACGGGATATGAAGCCATTCGACATGGTTTGACACAAAATGATGTGATTGGACCTGATTTAACGTGATTTGATGCTATTCGACGCTATTCGGCGACAGTCAGTGCGATTCTGCTTGATTGAGATCGATTAGGTGCGATTTGGCACTATCCGGCTCTTTTCAGATCTATTCAGCTCCATTCAGCTCTATTCATCTCTCTTCGGCCTATTCAGCTCTATTCGACTCTATTCGACCCTACTCTTTTCTACTCTATTCTATTCCTTCTATTTTCTGGTAATCTCTTCTACTCTACTGCATTCTAGTCTACTCTCCCCTCGCCTCCCCTTCTCTAATGTATACGTTTCGATTGAATTTGACGCACTGAGCGTGCTTCGACGCGATTAAGCTTGAATCGGCTCTATTCAGATCGATTTGGCTCTGTTCGGCTCTATTAAACTCCATCCGGCTCGTTTCGGCTTGAGTTGCTTCAATTCTGCTCGACTCGGCCTTATTCAGCCATATTCTGCTCTATTCGACTCTTTTCTACTCTATTTGTCTCTATTTGACTCAATTCTACTCCGTTCTAGTCATTCCACACCATTCAACACTATTCTGCTCTACCCTACCCTACACCACTCTAATTTACTCTAATCGATTCAACGCTATTCCTATCTTTTTGTCTCCATTTGTCTCTACTCAGCTCTATTCAACTCTGTCACACTCTATTCTACTGTATTATACTCTAGTCTTCTCTATTCCACTGTATTGTTTCTATTCTGTTCTGTTCTATTCTACTCTATCCTACCCTACCCTATGCTTCCCAACTCTAATCTATTCTACTCCATTTGATTGGATTTGATTCAACCCATTTCAACGCGATTCGGCTCGATTTGGCTCTGTTCGAACCTATTCTACTCTATTCCCCTCTACTCTACTCTAGCCTACTCTTTTCTGTAATTGTTCCGTATTGTTCTCTTCTATTCTGTTCTTTCTATTTGTCTCTACTCTAGTCCACCACACCTTACCATACCCGAGCCTCCTCTACTCTAATCTATTCAATTCAATTCGATGAATTTTGATGCAATTCGGGTCGAATCAGTTCGATTCGTGTCCATTCAGCTCCATTTGGCTCGAATAGTGTCCATTCAGCTTGATTAGGCTCAATTCACTGGATTCGGCTCGATTTGGCTCAATTCAGCTCGATTCGGCCCTCTTCGGCTCTTTTCTACTCTACTTGACCCCACTGTACACCATTCTACCTCATTGTACACTATTCTACTCTACCGTACTCCAATTTACTGTCATTTATTCAATGGGATTCGACACGATTTGTCTAGTTTCGTCTCCATTTGGCTCGATTCGACTCTATTCCACTCTGTTCTACTCTGCTCTATTCTATTCTACTGTACACTCTTCTGCTCTGCTCTACCCTTTTCTACTCTATTCTATTGTATTCTTTCTATTCTCTTCTACTGTGTTCAATTCTAGTCTACTCTTTTCTATCCTACCCTACTCTAATCTATTCTACTGGATTCGATTCCACGCATTTCGATGCGTTTCTTCTCAACTCGGCTCCATTGCACTTTGTTCATCCCCCTTCGGCTCAAATCGGTTCATCTCTAATCGGCTCCATTCGGCTCTAGTCAGCTCTATTTGGCTCTATTCAGCTCTATTCGGCTCTATGAGACTCTACTCAACTCTATTATCTCTTTTTAACTCCATTCATCTCCATTCTACACCGTTCTACTCCATCCTACTCTATTCGTCTTTATTCTATTGTATTGTACTCTACCCTACTCTAGTCTCTTCTAAGCGATTGGATTTGTTTTGACTTGGATCGATGGGATTCAATGCAAGTCGACGGGATTTGGCGTGATACGGCACGATTCCACGGGATTCGGCGTGATTTGTCTTGATTTCTATCGCTTCAGCTCTTTTTGGCTCTATTTGGTTCTGTTCGGCAATATTCGACTCTATTCTACTCTTCTATGCTCTACTGGACCCTATTCTATTCTTTCAGTTCTGTTCTGTTCTATCCTGTTCTGTTCTACTGCATTCTATTCTACCCTACCCTCCTCTAACTTAACCTACTGTAATCTGCTCAATTCTATTGAACACGCTTGAACGCAATTCGACCTGATTAGGGTCGTATCAGCTCGATTCAGCTCCATTTGACTCGATTCGGTTCTACTCGGCTCTTTTCCCCTCTATTTGGCTCTTTTTTGCAGTATTCGAATCTATTTGACTCTAGTCTACTCTACTCTCTTCTTTCTGTTCTGTTCTATTCTACTCTATTCTATTCTATCCTACCCTACCCTCACCTTACCTGCCCTACACAAATCTTTTTGTTTTGATTCGACACGTTTCAATGCTATTTGACATGATTCATCTCGATTCACCTCGAATTTCGTCGAATCAGCTCTATTCAGTTCCGATCGGCTCTTTTCGGCTCTATTCAACTCGATTTGACTCTATTCTACTGCACTCGACTCTACTTAATTCTGTTCTATTCTTCCTATTGTGTTCTGTTCTGTTCTATTCTAACCTCTCCTACCCTACCCTCCTCTACTCTAAACTATTCAATTCGATTCAATGCATTTCAATGCAATTCCATGTGATTAGGCTTGAGTTGGCTTGAGTTAGCTCTATTTGGCTGGCGTCGGGTCGATTCGGCTTGATTCTGCTCTCTTAGCATAATTAGGCTCGATGCAACCTTCTTCAGCCCTGTTCGGCTCTATTCAACTCTTTTCTACTTTATTCATCTCTATTGGACTCCATTCGACTGCACTCCACACCATTCTACTCTGTTCGACTCCATTCTACACTATTCTATTCTGTTCTACCCTACCCTACTCTATTCTATTCTAATTGATTCGATTCATCGCGATTTGTCCCGTTCCCTCTCCATTCGACTCAATTCACCTCGAATTGTATCTATTCATCTATATTCTGCACTACTCGACTCTGACTATTCTACTCTGCTGAACTCTACTCCATTCTACTCTTCATATTCTCTTCTGTATTACTCTTTGCTACCCTATTCCATTCCTCTGTGCCCTAACCTACCAAATCCCAGCCTAACCTACACTACTCTAATCTGTTCAATTTAATTCTATGCCGTTCAATTTGACCCGATTTGACACAATTCGATGGGATTCATGAGATTCTATGAGATTCGACGGGTTTGGGCGAGATTTGATGGAATTCAACGAGATTCCAGACAGTAGGACGTGATTAGGTGCGATTCAGCTCGATTTAGCTCAGCTCATTTTCTTTGCCTCTCTTTGACTCATTTCAACTCCGTTCAGCTCGAATCTGGTCAGTCCGACTCGATTCAGCTCGATTCTGCTCTATTCGGCACGATTCAGCCGTGTTTGGTCCTATTCGGCGCTGTTCAGCTGTATTCAACTCTTTTCTACTCTATTCATCTCTGTTCAACTCCATTAGACTCCATTCTATACCATTCTACTCCATCCTATTCTACGGAATCCTACCCCTCCCTACCCTATCCTAGTCTAGTCTGTTCTTTTCTATTCTGTTGTATTGTATTCTCCTTTTCTATTTTCTCTATTCCATCCTATGCTACTCTACCATACCCTACACTAAACTAACCTATCCTGACCTATGCTGTTATTCTATTTTATTCTATTTTCTGTGTTCCACCGTATGCTACCCTATCCTATGCTACCCCACCGTACCATACCCTACTACTTAGGGGTACTCAAAAAGGGTACTAGTTTGGGCAAGAGTACTACCTACGGCAGGGGTACTAGTTCAGGCTACTAGATGAGGCCACTCTACCAGATAAGAGTTCTAGTGAAGGCAAGGGTACGAGTTAAGACTACTAGTCAAGGCAAGGGTACTAGTTAAGGCTACTAGTCGAGGCAAGGGTACTAGTTAGGGCCAGGGTACTTGTTAAGGGTACCGGTTAAGGCAAGGCTACTAATTAAGGGTATTAGTAAGGCAAGGGTACCAGTTAAGGCTACTAATTGAAGCAAGGGTAGTAGTTAAGACTGATAGTTAAGGCAAGGTTACTAGTTAAGGCCAGGGTACTAGTTAAGGCTACTGGTTAAGACAAGGCTACTAGCTAAGGGTGCTAGTAAGGCTAGGCTACTAGTTAAGGGGGTGCCAGTTAAGGCAAGGCTACTAGTTAAGGGTGCTAGTTAAGGCAAGGCTACTAGCTAAGGGTGCTAGTTAAGGCAAGGCTACTAGTTCAGATTACTTATTTAGGGTACTTGTGAAGGCAAGCGCACCGTTCAAGGCTAGTTGTCAAGACTACTGACCTATGCCACTAGTCTTGCTGGCTTGTCCAGCTGACTAGTCTAGACTACTACTCTAACCTTCTCTTGTCTACTCTACTGTAGTCTACTTTCGTCTACCCTAGTCTACCCTATCATAAACTACCCTATCCTAACCTTTTCTAATCTATTCGATTTGATTCGGTTCAAAGCATTTCGATGCGATTGGACGCGATTACGCTTGAATCGGCTCGATTGGGCTCGATTGAGCACCATCAGCTCGATTTGGCTCAAATCGCTTCGATTCAGCTCGTTTCGGCTCCATTCGACTCATTTCAGCCTTATTCGGCCCTATTTGCCTCGATTCGACTCTTTTCTGTTCTATTTGTCTCTATGCGACTCCATTGCACTCCATTCTATTCTATTCTCTTCTACCCTACCCTGCCCTAGTCTAATCTATTCTAATGGATTCCATTCAACGCGATTCGAAGCAATTCGACGCGATTCATCTCGTTTTGTTTCCATTTGGCTCGATTCGGCTAGAATTGGCTCTATTCAGCCATATCCTGCACTATTTGACTCTATTCGACTCAATTCTACTCTACTCGTCTCTACTTTGCTCTGCTCTACCCTACAGTACTATATTCTGTTCTTTCTATTCTGTACTGTTCTATTCTGCCCTCCTCGCCCCTCCCCTCCCCTTCTCCAATCTATTTCGTTCGACTCGATTCGACGCATTTCCACGCGATTCGACGCGATTGGGCTTGAATCAGCTCGATTCCCTTCGGATCGGCTCGATTTGGCTCCATTTCACTCCATTTGTCTCGAATTCGTCGATTCTGCTGGATTCTGCTCGATTAGGCCTTCTTTGGCCCTATTGGGCCCTATTCTGCTCTATTTGACTCTTTTCTACTCTATTCCTCTCTATGCGACTCCATTCTATTCCATTCCACACCGTTCTACACTATTCTCCTCTATTCTACCCATCCCTACCCTAACCTATTCTAATTGATTCGATTCGATTTGACCCGATTCAAAGCAATTCCACGCGATTCGTCTCGTTTGGTCTCCATTCGGTTCAATTCGGCTAGGTTCTGCACTATTTGACTCCCTTCTAGTCTATTCTATTCTGTTGTGTTCTTTCTATTGTGTTCTGTTCTGTTCTATCCCATTCCGTTGTACTCTATTCTATTCTACCCTACCCAACCCTACCGCACCCCACCCAAACCTACCCTACTTCAATCTATTAGATTCAGTTCGATTCATTTCGACGCAATTTGACAGGTTTCAACGGGATTCGATGAGATCGGAAGGCATTCAACGGGATTCGAAGAGACTTGACGAGATTCCATGCGATTCGACGTGGTTCAGCAGGGTTCTATGAGATTTGACGCAATTCGAAGTTATTCGACGTGATAGGACGCGATTTGCCGTGATTCAGCGGCATTCGATGAAATTCAACGGGATATGAAGCCATTCGACATGGTTTGACACAAAATGATGTGATTGGACCTGATTTAACGTGATTTGATGCTATTCGACGCTATTCGGCGACAGTCAGTGCGATTCTGCTTGATTGAGATCGATTAGGTGCGATTTGGCACTATCCGGCTCTTTTCAGATCTATTCAGCTCCATTCAGCTCTATTCATCTCTCTTCGGCCTATTCAGCTCTATTCGACTCTATTCGACCCTACTCTTTTCTACTCTATTCTATTCCTTCTATTTTCTGGTAATCTCTTCTACTCTACTGCATTCTAGTCTACTCTCCCCTCGCCTCCCCTTCTCTAATGTATACGTTTCGATTGAATTTGACGCACTGAGCGTGCTTCGACGCGATTAAGCTTGAATCGGCTCTATTCAGATCGATTTGGCTCTGTTCGGCTCTATTAAACTCCATCCGGCTCGTTTCGGCTTGAGTTGCTTCAATTCTGCTCGACTCGGCCTTATTCAGCCATATTCTGCTCTATTCGACTCTTTTCTACTCTATTTGTCTCTATTTGACTCAATTCTACTCCGTTCTAGTCATTCCACACCATTCAACACTATTCTGCTCTACCCTACCCTACACCACTCTAATTTACTCTAATCGATTCAACGCTATTCCTATCTTTTTGTCTCCATTTGTCTCTACTCAGCTCTATTCAACTCTGTCACACTCTATTCTACTGTATTATACTCTAGTCTTCTCTATTCCACTGTATTGTTTCTATTCTGTTCTGTTCTATTCTACTCTATCCTACCCTACCCTATGCTTCCCAACTCTAATCTATTCTACTCCATTTGATTGGATTTGATTCAACCCATTTCAACGCGATTCGGCTCGATTTGGCTCTGTTCGAACCTATTCTACTCTATTCCCCTCTACTCTACTCTAGCCTACTCTTTTCTGTAATTGTTCCGTATTGTTCTCTTCTATTCTGTTCTTTCTATTTGTCTCTACTCTAGTCCACCACACCTTACCATACCCGAACCTCCTCTACTCTAATCTATTCAATTCAATTCGATGAATTTTGATGCAATTCGGGTCGAATCAGTTTGATTCGTGTCCATTCAGCTCCATTTGGCTCGAATAGTGTCCATTCAGCTTGATTAGGCTCAATTCACTGGATTCGGCTCGATTTGGCTCAATTCAGCTCGATTCGGCCCTCTTCGGCTCTTTTCTACTCTACTTGACCCCACTGTACACCATTCTACCTCATTGTACACTATTCTACTCTACCGTACTCCAATTTACTGTCATTTATTCAATGGGATTCGACACGATTTGTCTAGTTTCGTCTCCATTTGGCTCGATTCGACTCTATTCCACTCTGTTCTACTCTGCTCTATTCTATTCTACTGTACACTCTTCTGCTCTGCTCTACCCTTTTCTACTCTATTCTATTGTATTCTTTCTATTCTCTTCTACTGTGTTCAATTCTAGTCTACTCTTTTCTATCCTACCCTACTCTAATCTATTCTACTGGATTCGATTCCACGCATTTCGATGCGTTTCTTCTCAACTCGGCTCCATTGCACTTTGTTCATCCCCCTTCGGCTCAAATCGGTTCATCTCTAATCGGCTCCATTCGGCTCTAGTCAGCTCTATTTGGCTCTATTCAGCTCTATTCGGCTCTATGAGACTCTACTCAACTCTATTATCTCTTTTTAACTCCATTCATCTCCATTCTACACCGTTCTACTCCATCCTACTCTATTCGTCTTTATTCTATTGTATCGTACTCTACCCTACTCTAGTCTCTTCTAAGCGATTGGATTTGTTTTGACTTGGATCGATGGGATTCAATGCAAGTCGACGGGATTTGGCGTGATACGGCACGATTCCACGGGATTCGGCGTGATTTGTCTTGATTTCTATCGCTTCAGCTCTTTTTGGCTCTATTTGGTTCTGTTCGGCAATATTCGACTCTATTCTACTCTTCTATGCTCTACTGGACCCTATTCTATTCTTTCAGTTCTGTTCTGTTCTATCCTGTTCTGTTCTACTGCATTCTATTCTACCCTACCCTCCTCTAACTTAACCTACTGTAATCTGCTCAATTCTATTGAACACGCTTGAACGCAATTCGACCTGATTAGGGTCGTATCAGCTCGATTCAGCTGCATTTGACTCGATTCGGTTCTACTCGGCTCTTTTCCCCTCTATTTGGCTCTTTTTTGCAGTATTCGAATCTATTTGACTCTAGTCTACTCTACTCTCTTCTTTCTGTTCTGTTCTATTCTACTCTATTCTATTCTATCCTACCCTACCCTCACCTTACCTGCCCTACACAAATCTTTTTGTTTTGATTCGACACGTTTCAATGCTATTTGACATGATTCATCTCGATTCACCTCGAATTTCGTCGAATCAGCTCTATTCAGTTCCGATCGGCTCTTTTCGGCTCTATTCAACTCGATTTGACTCTATTCTACTGCACTCGACTCTACTTAATTCTGTTCTATTCTTCCTATTGTGTTCTGTTCTGTTCTATTCTAACCTCTCCTACCCTACCCTCCTCTACTCTAAACTATTCAATTCGATTCAATGCATTTCAATGCAATTCCATGTGATTAGGCTTGAGTTGGCTTGAGTTAGCTCTATTTGGCTGGCGTCGGGTCGATTCGGCTTGATTCTGCTCTCTTAGCATAATTAGGCTCGATGCAACCTTCTTCAGCCCTGTTCGGCTCTATTCAACTCTTTTCTACTTTATTCATCTCTATTGGACTCCATTCGACTGCACTCCACACCATTCTACTCTGTTCGACTCCATTCTACACTATTCTATTCTGTTCTACCCTACCCTACTCTATTCTATTCTAATTGATTCGATTCATCGCGATTTGTCCCGTTCCCTCTCCATTCGACTCAATTCACCTCGAATTGTATCTATTCATCTATATTCTGCACTACTCGACTCTGACTATTCTACTCTGCTGAACTCTACTCCATTCTACTCTTCATATTCTCTTCTGTATTACTCTTTGCTACCCTATTCCATTCTTCTGTGCCCTAACCTACCAAATCCCAGCCTAACCTACACTACTCTAATCTGTTCAATTTAATTCTATGCCGTTCAATTTGACCCGATTTGACACAATTCGATGGGATTCATGAGATTCTATGAGATTCGACGGGTTTGGGCGAGATTTGATGGAATTCAACGAGATTCCAGACAGTAGGACGTGATTAGGTGCGATTCAGCTCGATTTAGCTCAGCTCATTTTCTTTGCCTCTCTTTGACTCATTTCAACTCCGTTCAGCTCGAATCTGGTCAGTCCGACTCGATTCAGCTCGATTCTGCTCTATTCGGCACGATTCAGCCGTGTTTGGTCCTATTCGGCGCTGTTCAGCTGTATTCAACTCTTTTCTACTCTATTCATCTCTGTTCAACTCCATTAGACTCCATTCTATACCATTCTACTCCATCCTATTCTACGGAATCCTACCCCTCCCTACCCTATCCTAGTCTAGTCTGTTCTTTTCTATTCTGTTGTATTGTATTCTCCTTTTCTATTTTCTCTATTCCATCCTATGCTACTCTACCATACCCTACACTAAACTAACCTATCCTGACCTATGCTGTTATTCTATTTTATTCTATTTTCTGTGTTCCACCGTATGCTACCCTATCCTATGCTACCCCACCGTACCATACCCTACTACTTAGGGGTACTCAATAAGGGTACTAGTTTGGGCAAGAGTACTACCTACGGCAGGGGTACTAGTTCAGGCTACTAGATGAGGCCACTCTACCAGATAAGAGTTCTAGTGAAGGCAAGGGTACGAGTTAAGACTACTAGTCAAGGCAAGGGTACTAGTTAAGGCTACTAGTCGAGGCAAGGGTACTAGTTAGGGCCAGGGTACTTGTTAAGGGTACCGGTTAAGGCAAGGCTACTAATTAAGGGTATTAGTAAGGCAAGGGTACCAGTTAAGGCTACTAATTGAAGCAAGGGTAGTAGTTAAGACTGATAGTTAAGGCAAGGTTACTAGTTAAGGCCAGGGTACTAGTTAAGGCTACTGGTTAAGACAAGGCTACTAGCTAAGGGTGCTAGTAAGGCTAGGCTACTAGTTAAGGGGGTGCCAGTTAAGGCAAGGCTACTAGTTAAGGGTGCTAGTTAAGGCAAGGCTACTAGCTAAGGGTGCTAGTTAAGGCAAGGCTACTAGTTCAGATTACTTATTTAGGGTACTTGTGAAGGCAAGCGCACCGTTCAAGGCTAGTTGTCAAGACTACTGACCTATGCCACTAGTCTTCTGGCTTGTCCAGCTGACTAGTCTAGACTACTACTCTAACCTTCTCTTGTCTACTCTACTGTAGTCTACTTTCGTCTACCCTAGTCTACCCTATCATAAACTACCCTATCCTAACCTTTTCTAATCTATTCGATTTGATTCGGTTCAAAGCATTTCGATGCGATTGGACGCGATTACGCTTGAATCGGCTCGATTGGGCTCGATTGAGCACCATCAGCTCGATTTGGCTCAAATTGCTTCGATTCAGCTCGTTTCGGCTCCATTCGACTCATTTCAGCCTTATTCGGCCCTATTTGCCTCGATTCGACTCTTTTCTGTTCTATTTGTCTCTATGCGACTCCATTGCACTCCATTCTATTCTATTCTCTTCTACCCTACCCTGCCCTAGTCTAATCTATTCTAATGGATTCCATTCAACGCGATTCGAAGCAATTCGACGTGATTCATCTCGTTTTGTTTCCATTTGGCTCGATTCGGCTAGAATTGGCTCTATTCAGCCATATCCTGCACTATTTGACTCTATTCGACTCAATTCTACTCTACTCGTCTCTACTTTGCTCTGCTCTACCCTACAGTACTATATTCTGTTCTTTCTATTCTGTACTGTTCTATTCTGCCCTCCTCGCCCCTCCCCTCCCCTTCTCCAATCTATTTCGTTCGACTCGATTCGACGCATTTCCACGCGATTCGACGCGATTGGGCTTGAATCAGCTCGATTCCCTTCGGATCGGCTCGATTTGGCTCCATTTCACTCCATTTGTCTCGAATTCGTCGATTCTGCTGGATTCTGCTCGATTAGGCCTTCTTTGGCCCTATTGGGCCCTATTCTGCTCTGTTTGACTCTTTTCTACTCTATTCGTCTCTATGCGACTCCATTCTATTCCATTCCACACCATTCTACACTATTCTCCTCTATTCTACCCATCCCTACCCTAACCTATTCTAATTGATTCGATTCGATTTGACCCGATTCAAAGCAATTCCACGCGATTCGTCTCGTTTGGTCTCCATTCGGTTCAATTCGGCTAGGTTCTGCACTATTTGACTCTTTTCTACTCTATTCTATTCTGTTGTGTTCTTTCTATTGTGTTCTGTTCTGTTCTATCCCATTCCGTTGTACTCTATTCTATTCTACCCTACCCAACCCTACCGCACCCCACCCAAACCTACCCTACTTCAATCTATTAGATTCAGTTCGATTCATTTCGACGCAATTTGACAGGTTTCAACGGGATTCGATGAGATCGGAAGGCATTCAACGGGATTCGAAGAGACTTGACGAGATTCCATGCGATTCGACGTGGTTCAGCAGGGTTCTATGAGATTTGACGCAATTCGAAGTTATTCGACGTGATAGGACGCGATTTGCCGTGATTCAGCGGCATTCGATGAAATTCAACGGGATATGAAGCCATTCGACATGGTTTGACACAAAATGATGTGATTGGACCTGATTTAACGTGATTTGATGCTATTCGACGCTATTCGGCGACAGTCAGTGCGATTCTGCTTGATTGAGATCGATTAGGTGCGATTTGGCACTATCCGGCTCTTTTCAGATCTATTCAGCTCCATTCAGCTCTATTCATCTCTCTTCGGCCTATTCAGCTCTATTCGACTCTATTCGACCCTACTCTTTTCTACTCTATTCTATTCCTTCTATTTTC
The DNA here is from genome assembly GCF_030014295.1 of Loxodonta africana. Taxonomy (NCBI): domain Eukaryota; kingdom Metazoa; phylum Chordata; class Mammalia; order Proboscidea; family Elephantidae; genus Loxodonta; species Loxodonta africana. The sequence goes on from NC_087351.1 coordinate 3,628,368, forward strand.
TGGTAATCTCTTCTACTCTACTGCATTCTAGTCTACTCTCCCCTCGCCTCCCCTTCTCTAATGTATACGTTTCGATTGAATTTGACGCACTGAGCGTGCTTCGACGCGATTAAGCTTGAATCGGCTCTATTCAGATCGATTTGGCTCTGTTCGGCTCTATTAAACTCCATCCGGCTCGTTTCGGCTTGAGTTGCTTCAATTCTGCTCGACTCGGCCTTATTCAGCCATATTCTGCTCTATTCGACTCTTTTCTACTCTATTTGTCTCTATTTGACTCAATTCTACTCCGTTCTAGTCATTCCACACCATTCAACACTATTCTGCTCTACCCTACCCTACACCACTCTAATTTACTCTAATCGATTCAACGCTATTCCTATCTTTTTGTCTCCATTTGTCTCTACTCAGCTCTATTCAACTCTGTCACACTCTATTCTACTGTATTATACTCTAGTCTTCTCTATTCCACTGTATTGTTTCTATTCTGTTCTGTTCTATTCTACTCTATCCTACCCTACCCTATGCTTCCCAACTCTAATCTATTCTACTCCATTTGATTGGATTTGATTCAACCCATTTCAACGCGATTCGGCTCGATTTGGCTCTGTTCGAACCTATTCTACTCTATTCCCCTCTACTCTACTCTAGCCTACTCTTTTCTGTAATTGTTCCGTATTGTTCTCTTCTATTCTGTTCTTTCTATTTGTCTCTACTCTAGTCCACCACACCTTACCATACCCGAACCTCCTCTACTCTAATCTATTCAATTCAATTCGATGAATTTTGATGCAATTCGGGTCGAATCAGTTTGATTCGTGTCCATTCAGCTCCATTTGGCTCGAATAGTGTCCATTCAGCTTGATTAGGCTCAATTCACTGGATTCGGCTCGATTTGGCTCAATTCAGCTCGATTCGGCCCTCTTCGGCTCTTTTCTACTCTACTTGACCCCACTGTACACCATTCTACCTCATTGTACACTATTCTACTCTACCGTACTCCAATTTACTGTCATTTATTCAATGGGATTCGACACGATTTGTCTAGTTTCGTCTCCATTTGGCTCGATTCGACTCTATTCCACTCTGTTCTACTCTGCTCTATTCTATTCTACTGTACACTCTTCTGCTCTGCTCTACCCTTTTCTACTCTATTCTATTGTATTCTTTCTATTCTCTTCTACTGTGTTCAATTCTAGTCTACTCTTTTCTATCCTACCCTACTCTAATCTATTCTACTGGATTCGATTCCACGCATTTCGATGCGTTTCTTCTCAACTCGGCTCCATTGCACTTTGTTCATCCCCCTTCGGCTCAAATCGGTTCATCTCTAATCGGCTCCATTCGGCTCTAGTCAGCTCTATTTGGCTCTATTCAGCTCTATTCGGCTCTATGAGACTCTACTCAACTCTATTATCTCTTTTTAACTCCATTCATCTCCATTCTACACCGTTCTACTCCATCCTACTCTATTCGTCTTTATTCTATTGTATCGTACTCTACCCTACTCTAGTCTCTTCTAAGCGATTGGATTTGTTTTGACTTGGATCGATGGGATTCAATGCAAGTCGACGGGATTTGGCGTGATACGGCACGATTCCACGGGATTCGGCGTGATTTGTCTTGATTTCTATCGCTTCAGCTCTTTTTGGCTCTATTTGGTTCTGTTCGGCAATATTCGACTCTATTCTACTCTTCTATGCTCTACTGGACCCTATTCTATTCTTTCAGTTCTGTTCTGTTCTATCCTGTTCTGTTCTACTGCATTCTATTCTACCCTACCCTCCTCTAACTTAACCTACTGTAATCTGCTCAATTCTATTGAACACGCTTGAACGCAATTCGACCTGATTAGGGTCGTATCAGCTCGATTCAGCTGCATTTGACTCGATTCGGTTCTACTCGGCTCTTTTCCCCTCTATTTGGCTCTTTTTTGCAGTATTCGAATCTATTTGACTCTAGTCTACTCTACTCTCTTCTTTCTGTTCTGTTCTATTCTACTCTATTCTATTCTATCCTACCCTACCCTCACCTTACCTGCCCTACACAAATCTTTTTGTTTTGATTCGACACGTTTCAATGCTATTTGACATGATTCATCTCGATTCACCTCGAATTTCGTCGAATCAGCTCTATTCAGTTCCGATCGGCTCTTTTCGGCTCTATTCAACTCGATTTGACTCTATTCTACTGCACTCGACTCTACTTAATTCTGTTCTATTCTTCCTATTGTGTTCTGTTCTGTTCTATTCTAACCTCTCCTACCCTACCCTCCTCTACTCTAAACTATTCAATTCGATTCAATGCATTTCAATGCAATTCCATGTGATTAGGCTTGAGTTGGCTTGAGTTAGCTCTATTTGGCTGGCGTCGGGTCGATTCGGCTTGATTCTGCTCTCTTAGCATAATTAGGCTCGATGCAACCTTCTTCAGCCCTGTTCGGCTCTATTCAACTCTTTTCTACTTTATTCATCTCTATTGGACTCCATTCGACTGCACTCCACACCATTCTACTCTGTTCGACTCCATTCTACACTATTCTATTCTGTTCTACCCTACCCTACTCTATTCTATTCTAATTGATTCGATTCATCGCGATTTGTCCCGTTCCCTCTCCATTCGACTCAATTCACCTCGAATTGTATCTATTCATCTATATTCTGCACTACTCGACTCTGACTATTCTACTCTGCTGAACTCTACTCCATTCTACTCTTCATATTCTCTTCTGTATTACTCTTTGCTACCCTATTCCATTCTTCTGTGCCCTAACCTACCAAATCCCAGCCTAACCTACACTACTCTAATCTGTTCAATTTAATTCTATGCCGTTCAATTTGACCCGATTTGACACAATTCGATGGGATTCATGAGATTCTATGAGATTCGACGGGTTTGGGCGAGATTTGATGGAATTCAACGAGATTCCAGACAGTAGGACGTGATTAGGTGCGATTCAGCTCGATTTAGCTCAGCTCATTTTCTTTGCCTCTCTTTGACTCATTTCAACTCCGTTCAGCTCGAATCTGGTCAGTCCGACTCGATTCAGCTCGATTCTGCTCTATTCGGCACGATTCAGCCGTGTTTGGTCCTATTCGGCGCTGTTCAGCTGTATTCAACTCTTTTCTACTCTATTCATCTCTGTTCAACTCCATTAGACTCCATTCTATACCATTCTACTCCATCCTATTCTACGGAATCCTACCCCTCCCTACCCTATCCTAGTCTAGTCTGTTCTTTTCTATTCTGTTGTATTGTATTCTCCTTTTCTATTTTCTCTATTCCATCCTATGCTACTCTACCATACCCTACACTAAACTAACCTATCCTGACCTATGCTGTTATTCTATTTTATTCTATTTTCTGTGTTCCACCGTATGCTACCCTATCCTATGCTACCCCACCGTACCATACCCTACTACTTAGGGGTACTCAATAAGGGTACTAGTTTGGGCAAGAGTACTACCTACGGCAGGGGTACTAGTTCAGGCTACTAGATGAGGCCACTCTACCAGATAAGAGTTCTAGTGAAGGCAAGGGTACGAGTTAAGACTACTAGTCAAGGCAAGGGTACTAGTTAAGGCTACTAGTCGAGGCAAGGGTACTAGTTAGGGCCAGGGTACTTGTTAAGGGTACCGGTTAAGGCAAGGCTACTAATTAAGGGTATTAGTAAGGCAAGGGTACCAGTTAAGGCTACTAATTGAAGCAAGGGTAGTAGTTAAGACTGATAGTTAAGGCAAGGTTACTAGTTAAGGCCAGGGTACTAGTTAAGGCTACTGGTTAAGACAAGGCTACTAGCTAAGGGTGCTAGTAAGGCTAGGCTACTAGTTAAGGGGGTGCCAGTTAAGGCAAGGCTACTAGTTAAGGGTGCTAGTTAAGGCAAGGCTACTAGCTAAGGGTGCTAGTTAAGGCAAGGCTACTAGTTCAGATTACTTATTTAGGGTACTTGTGAAGGCAAGCGCACCGTTCAAGGCTAGTTGTCAAGACTACTGACCTATGCCACTAGTCTTCTGGCTTGTCCAGCTGACTAGTCTAGACTACTACTCTAACCTTCTCTTGTCTACTCTACTGTAGTCTACTTTCGTCTACCCTAGTCTACCCTATCATAAACTACCCTATCCTAACCTTTTCTAATCTATTCGATTTGATTCGGTTCAAAGCATTTCGATGCGATTGGACGCGATTACGCTTGAATCGGCTCGATTGGGCTCGATTGAGCACCATCAGCTCGATTTGGCTCAAATTGCTTCGATTCAGCTCGTTTCGGCTCCATTCGACTCATTTCAGCCTTATTCGGCCCTATTTGCCTCGATTCGACTCTTTTCTGTTCTATTTGTCTCTATGCGACTCCATTGCACTCCATTCTATTCTATTCTCTTCTACCCTACCCTGCCCTAGTCTAATCTATTCTAATGGATTCCATTCAACGCGATTCGAAGCAATTCGACGTGATTCATCTCGTTTTGTTTCCATTTGGCTCGATTCGGCTAGAATTGGCTCTATTCAGCCATATCCTGCACTATTTGACTCTATTCGACTCAATTCTACTCTACTCGTCTCTACTTTGCTCTGCTCTACCCTACAGTACTATATTCTGTTCTTTCTATTCTGTACTGTTCTATTCTGCCCTCCTCGCCCCTCCCCTCCCCTTCTCCAATCTATTTCGTTCGACTCGATTCGACGCATTTCCACGCGATTCGACGCGATTGGGCTTGAATCAGCTCGATTCCCTTCGGATCGGCTCGATTTGGCTCCATTTCACTCCATTTGTCTCGAATTCGTCGATTCTGCTGGATTCTGCTCGATTAGGCCTTCTTTGGCCCTATTGGGCCCTATTCTGCTCTGTTTGACTCTTTTCTACTCTATTCGTCTCTATGCGACTCCATTCTATTCCATTCCACACCATTCTACACTATTCTCCTCTATTCTACCCATCCCTACCCTAACCTATTCTAATTGATTCGATTCGATTTGACCCGATTCAAAGCAATTCCACGCGATTCGTCTCGTTTGGTCTCCATTCGGTTCAATTCGGCTAGGTTCTGCACTATTTGACTCTTTTCTACTCTATTCTATTCTGTTGTGTTCTTTCTATTGTGTTCTGTTCTGTTCTATCCCATTCCGTTGTACTCTATTCTATTCTACCCTACCCAACCCTACCGCACCCCACCCAGACCTACCCTACTTTAATCTATTAGATTCAGTTCGATTCATTTCGACGCAATTTGACAGGTTTCAACGGGATTCGATGAGATCGGAAGGCATTCAACGGGATTCGAAGAGACTTGACGAGATTCCATGCGATTCGACGTGGTTCAGCAGGGTTCTATGAGATTTGACGCAATTCGAAGTTATTCGACGTGATAGGACGCGATTTGCCGTGATTCAGCGGCATTCGATGAAATTCAACGGGATATGAAGCCATTCGACATGGTTTGACACAAAATGATGTGATTGGACCTGATTTAACGTGATTTGATGCTATTCGACGCTATTCGGCGACAGTCAGTGCGATTCTGCTTGATTGAGATCGATTAGGTGCGATTTGGCACTATACGGCTCTTTTCGGCTCTATTCAGCTCCATTCAGCTCTATTCATCTCTCTTCGGCCTATTCAGCTCTATTCGACTCTATTCGACCCTACTCTTTTCTACTCTATTCTATTTTATTCCTTCTATTTTGTTGTAATCTCTTCTACTCTACTGCATTCTAGTCTACTCTCCCCTCCCCTCCCCTTCTCTAATGTATACGTTTCGATTGAATTTGACGCACTGAGCGTGCTTCGACGCGATTAAGCTTGAATCGGCTCTATTCAGATTTATTTGGCTCTCTTCGGCTCTATTAAGCTCCATCCGGCTCGTTTCGGCTTGAGTTGCTTCAATTCTGCTCGACTCGGCCTTATTCAGCCATATTCTGCTCTATTCGACTCTTTTCTACTCTATTTGTCTCTATTTGACTCAATTCTACTCCGTTCTATTCATTCCACACCATTCAACACTATTCTGCTCTACCCTACCCTACACCACTCTAATTTACTCGAATCGATTCAACGCGGTTCCTATCATTTCGTCTCCATTTGTCTCTATTCAGCTCTATTCAACTCTATCATACTCTAGTCTACTCTATTATACTCTAGTCTTCTCTATTCCACTGTATTGTTTCTATTCTGTTCTGTTGTATTCTACTCTATCCTACCCTACCCTATGCTTCCCAACTCTAATCTATTCTACTCCATTTGATTGGATTTGATTCAACCCATTTCAACGCGATTCGGCTCGATTTGGCTCTGTTCGAACCTATTCTACTCTATTCCCCTCTACTCTACTCTAGCCTACTCTTTTCTGTATTTGTTCCGTATTGTTCTCTTCTATTCTGTTCTTTCTATTTTTCTCTACTCTAGTCCACCCCACCTTACCATACCCGAACCTCCCCTACTCTAATCTATTGAATTCAATTCGATGAATTTTGATGCAATTCGGGTCGAATCAGTTCGATTCGTGTCCATTCAGCTCCATTTGGCTCGAATAGTGTCGATTCAGCTTGATTAGGCTCAATTCACTGGATTCGGCTCGATTTGGCTCAATTCAGCTCGATTCGGCCCTCTTCGGCTCTTTTCTACTCTACTTGACCCCACTGTACACCATTCTACCTCATTGTACACTATTCTACTCTACCGTACTCCAATTTACTGTCATTTATTCAATGGGATTCGACACGATTTGTCTAGTTTCGTCTCCATTTGGCTCGATTCGACTCTATTCCACTCTGTTCTACTCTGCTCTATTCTATTCTACTGTACACTCTTCTGCTCTGCTCTACCCTTTTCTACTCTATTCTATTGTATTCTTTCTATTCTCTTCTACTGTGTTCAATTCTAGTCTACTCTTTTCTATCCTACCCTACTCTAATCTATTCTACTGGATTCGATTCCATGCATTTCGATGCGTTTCTTCTCAACTCGGCTCCATTGCACTTTGTTCATCCCCCTTCGGCTCAAATCGGTTCATCTCTAATCGGCTCCATTCGGCTCTAGTCAGCTCTATTTGGCTCTATTCAGCTCTATTCGGCTCTATGAGACTCTACTCAACTCTATTATCTCTTTTTAACTCCATTCATCTCCATTCTACACCGTTCTACTCCATCCTACTCTATTCGTCTTTATTCTATTGTATTGTACTCTACCCTACTCTAGTCTCTTCTAAGCGATTGGATTTGTTTTGACTTGGATCGATGGGATTCAATGCAAGTCGACGGGATTTGGCGTGATACGGCACGATTCCACGGGATTCGGCGTGATTTGTCTTGATTTCTATCGCTTCAGCTCTTTTTGGCTCTATTTGGTTCTGTTCGGCAATATTCGACTCTATTCTACTCTTCTATGCTCTACTGGACCCTATTCTATTCTTTCAGTTCTGTTCTGTTCTATCCTGTTCTGTTCTACTGCATTCTATTCTACCCTACCCTCCTCTAACTTAACCTACTGTAATCTGCTCAATTCTATTGAACACGCTTGAACGCAATTCGACCTGATTAGGGTCGTATCAGCTCGATTCAGCTGCATTTGACTCGATTCGGTTCTACTCGGCTCTTTTCCCCTCTATTTGGCTCTTTTTTGCAGTATTCGAATCTATTTGACTCTAGTCTACTCTACTCTCTTCTTTCTGTTCTGTTCTATTCTACTCTATTCTATTCTATCCTACCCTACCCTCACCTTACCTGCCCTACACAAATCTTTTTGTTTTGATTCGACACGTTTCAATGCTATTTGACATGATTCATCTCGATTCACCTCGAATTTCGTCGAATCAGCTCTATTCAGTTCCGATCGGCTCTTTTCGGCTCTATTCAACTCGATTTGACTCTATTCTACTGCACTCGACTCTACTTAATTCTGTTCTATTCTTCCTATTGTGTTCTGTTCTGTTCTATTCTAACCTCTCCTACCCTACCCTCCTCTACTCTAAACTATTCAATTCGATTCAATGCATTTCAATGCAATTCCATGTGATTAGGCTTGAGTTGGCTTGAGTTAGCTCTATTTGGCTGGCGTCGGGTCGATTCGGCTTGATTCTGCTCTCTTAGCATAATTAGGCTCGATGCAACCTTCTTCAGCCCTGTTCGGCTCTATTCAACTCTTTTCTACTTTATTCATCTCTATTGGACTCCATTCGACTGCACTCCACACCATTCTACTCTGTTCGACTCCATTCTACACTATTCTATTCTGTTCTACCCTACCCTACTCTATTCTATTCTAATTGATTCGATTCATCGCGATTTGTCCCGTTCCCTCTCCATTCGACTCAATTCACCTCGAATTGTATCTATTCATCTATATTCTGCACTACTCGACTCTGACTATTCTACTCTGCTGAACTCTACTCCATTCTACTCTTCATATTCTCTTCTGTATTACTCTTTGCTACCCTATTCCATTCTTCTGTGCCCTAACCTACCAAATCCCAGCCTAACCTACACTACTCTAATCTGTTCAATTTAATTCTATGCCGTTCAATTTGACCCGATTTGACACAATTCGATGGGATTCATGAGATTCTATGAGATTCGACGGGTTTGGGCGAGATTTGATGGAATTCAACGAGATTCCAGACAGTAGGACGTGATTAGGTGCGATTCAGCTCGATTTAGCTCAGCTCATTTTCTTTGCCTCTCTTTGACTCATTTCAGCTCCATTCAGCTCGAATCTGGTCAGTCCGACTCGATTCAGCTCGATTCTGCTCTATTCGGCACGATTCAGCCGTGTTTGGTCCTATTCGGCGCTGTTCAGCTGTATTCAACTCTTTTCTACTCTATTCATCTCTGTTCAACTCCATTAGACTCCATTCTATACCATTCTACTCCATTCTATTCTACGGAATCCTACCCCTCCCTACCCTATCCTAGTCTAGTCTGTTCTTTTCTATTCTGTTGTATTGTATTCTCCTTTTCTATTTTCTCTATTCCATCCTATGCTACTCTACCATACCCTACACTAAACTAACCTATCCTGACCTATGCTGTTATTCTATTTTATTCTATTTTCTGTGTTCCACCGTATGCTACCCTATCCTATGCTACCCCACCGTACCATACCCTACTACTTAGGGGTACTCAATAAGGGTACTAGTTTGGGCAAGAGTACTACCTACGGCAGGGGTACTAGTTCAGGCTACTAGATGAGGCCACTCTACCAGATAAGAGTTCTAGTGAAGGCAAGGGTACGAGTTAAGACTACTAGTCAAGGCAAGGGTACTAGTTAAGGCTACTAGTCGAGGCAAGGGTACTAGTTAGGGCCAGGGTACTTGTTAAGGGTACCGGTTAAGGCAAGGCTACTAATTAAGGGTATTAGTAAGGCAAGGGTACCAGTTAAGGCTACTAATTGAAGCAAGGGTAGTAGTTAAGACTGATAGTTAAGGCAAGGTTACTAGTTAAGGCCAGGGTACTAGTTAAGGCTACTGGTTAAGACAAGGCTACTAGCTAAGGGTGCTAGTAAGGCTAGGCTACTAGTTAAGGGGGTGCCAGTTAAGGCAAGGCTACTAGTTAAGGGTGCTAGTTAAGGCAAGGCTACTAGCTAAGGGTGCTAGTTAAGGCAAGGCTACTAGTTCAGATTACTTATTTAGGGTACTTGTGAAGGCAAGCGCACCGTTCAAGGCTAGTTGTCAAGACTACTGACCTATGCCACTAGTCTTGCTGGCTTGTCCAGCTGACTAGTCTAGACTACTACTCTAACCTTCTCTTGTCTACTCTACTGTAGTCTACTTTCGTCTACCCTAGTCTACCCTATCATAAACTACCCTATCCTAACCTTTTCTAATCTATTCGATTTGATTCGGTTCAAAGCATTTCGATGCGATTGGACGCGATTACGCTTGAATCGGCTCGATTGGGCTCGATTGAGCACCATCAGCTCGATTTGGCTCAAATCGCTTCGATTCAGCTCGTTTCGGCTCCATTTGACTCATTTCAGCCTTATTCGGCCCTATTTGCCTCGATTCGACTCTTTTCTGTTCTATTTGTCTCTATGCGACTCCATTGCACTCCATTCTATTCTATTCTCTTCTACCCTACCCTGCCCTAGTCTAATCTATTCTAATGGATTCCATTCAACGCGATTCGAAGCAATTCGACGCGATTCATCTCGTTTTGTTTCCATTTGGCTCGATTCGGCTAGAATTGGCTCTATTCAGCCATATCCTGCACTATTTGACTCTATTCGACTCAATTCTACTCTACTCGTCTCTACTTTGCTCTGCTCTACCCTACAGTACTATATTCTGTTCTTTCTATTCTGTACTGTTCTATTCTGCCCTCCTCGCCCCTCCCCTCCCCTTCTCCAATCTATTTCGTTCGACTCGATTCGACGCATTTCCACGCGATTCGACGCGATTGGGCTTGAATCAGCTCGATTCCCTTCGGATCGGCTCGATTTGGCTCCATTTCACTCCATTTGTCTCGAATTCGTCGATTCTGCTGGATTCTGCTCGATTAGGCCTTCTTTGGCCCTATTGGGCCCTATTCTGCTCTATTTGACTCTTTTCTACTCTATTCGTCTCTATGCGACTCCATTCTATTCCATTCCACACCATTCTACACTATTCTCCTCTATTCTACCCATCCCTACCCTAACCTATTCTAATTGATTCGATTCGATTTGACCCGATTCAAAGCAATTCCACGCGATTCGTCTCGTTTGGTCTCCATTCGGTTCAATTCGGCTAGGTTCTGCACTATTTGACTCCCTTCTAGTCTATTCTATTCTGTTGTGTTCTTTCTATTGTGTTCTGTTCTGTTCTATCCCATTCCGTTGTACTCTATTCTATTCTACCCTACCCAACCCTACCGCACCCCACCCAAACCTACCCTACTTTAATCTATTAGATTCAGTTCGATTCATTTCGACGCAATTTGACAGGTTTCAACGGGATTCGATGAGATCGGAAGGCATTCAACGGGATTCGAAGAGACTTGACGAGATTCCATGCAATTCGACGTGGTTCAGCAGGGTTCTATGAGATTTGACGCAATTCGAAGTTATTCGACGTGATAGGACGCGATTTGCCGTGATTCAGCGGCATTCGATGAAATTCAACGGGATATGAAGCCATTCGACATGGTTTGACACAAAATGATGTGATTGGACCTGATTTAACGTGATTTGATGCTATTCGACGCTATTCGGCGACAGTCAGTGCGATTCTGCTTGATTGAGATCGATTAGGTGCGATTTGGCACTATACGGCTCTTTTCGGCTCTATTCAGCTCCATTCAGCTCTATTCATCTCTCTTCGGCCTATTCAGCTCTATTCGACTCTATTCGACCCTACTCTTTTCTACTCTATTCTATTCCTTCTATTTTCTGGTAATCTCTTCTACTCTACTGCATTCTAGTCTACTCTCCCCTCCCCTCCCCTTCTCTAATGTATACGTTTCGATTGAATTTGACGCACTGAGCGTGCTTCGACGCGATTAAGCTTGAATCGGCTCTATTCAGATCGATTTGGCTCTGTTCGGCTCTATTAAACTCCATCCGGCTCGTTTCGGCTTGAGTTGCTTCAATTCTGCTCGACTCGGCCTTATTCAGCCATATTCTGCTCTATTCGACTCTTTTCTACTCTATTTGTCTCTATTTGACTCAATTCTACTCCGTTCTAGTCATTCCACACCATTCAACACTATTCTGCTCTACCCTACCCTACACCACTCTAATTTACTCTAATCGATTCAACGCTATTCCTATCTTTTTGTCTCCATTTGTCTCTACTCAGCTCTATTCAACTCTGTCACACTCTATTCTACTGTATTATACTCTAGTCTTCTCTATTCTACTGTATTGTTTCTATTCTGTTCTGTTCTATTCTACTCTATCCTACCCTACCCTATGCTTCCCAACTCTAATCTATTCTACTCCATTTGATTGGATTTGATTCAACCCATTTCAACGCGATTCGGCTCGATTTGGCTCTGTTCGAACCTATTCTACTCTATTCCCCTCTACTCTACTCTAGCCTACTCTTTTCTGTAATTGTTCCGTATTGTTCTCTTCTATTCTGTTCTTTCTATTTGTCTCTACTCTAGTCCACCACACCTTACCATACCCGAACCTCCTCTACTCTAATCTATTCAATTCAATTCGATGAATTTTGATGCAATTCGGGTCGAATCAGTTCGATTCGTGTCCATTCAGCTCCATTTGGCTCGAATAGTGTCGATTCAGCTTGATTAGGCTCAATTCACTGGATTCGGCTCGATTTGGCTCAATTCAGCTCGATTCGGCCCTCTTCGGCTCTTTTCTACTCTACTTGACCCCACTGTACACCATTCTACCTCATTGTACACTATTCTACTCTACCGTACTCCAATTTACTGTCATTTATTCAATGGGATTCGACACGATTTGTCTAGTTTCGTCTCCATTTGGCTCGATTCGACTCTATTCCACTCTGTTCTACTCTGCTCTATTCTATTCTACTGTACACTCTTCTGCTCTGCTCTACCCTTTTCTACTCTATTCTATTGTATTCTTTCTATTCTCTTCTACTGTGTTCAATTCTAGTCTACTCTTTTCTATCCTACCCTACTCTAATCTATTCTACTGGATTCGATTCCACGCATTTCGATGCGTTTCTTCTCAACTCGGCTCCATTGCACTTTGTTCATCCCCCTTCGGCTCAAATCGGTTCATCTCTAATCGGCTCCATTCGGCTCTAGTCAGCTCTATTTGGCTCTATTCAGCTCTATTCGGCTCTATGAGACTCTACTCAACTCTATTATCTCTTTTTAACTCCATTCATCTCCATTCTACACCGTTCTACTCCATCCTACTCTATTCGTCTTTATTCTATTGTATTGTACTCTACCCTACTCTAGTCTCTTCTAAGCGATTGGATTTGTTTTGACTTGGATCGATGGGATTCAATGCAAGTCGACGGGATTTGGCGTGATACGGCACGATTCCACGGGATTCGGCGTGATTTGTCTTGATTTCTATCGCTTCAGCTCTTTTTGGCTCTATTTGGTTCTGTTCGGCAATATTCGACTCTATTCTACTCTTCTATGCTCTACTGGACCCTATTCTATTCTTTCAGTTCTGTTCTGTTCTATCCTGTTCTGTTCTACTGCATTCTATTCTACCCTACCCTCCTCTAACTTAACCTACTGTAATCTGCTCAATTCTATTGAACACGCTTGAACGCAATTCGACCTGATTAGGGTCGTATCAGCTCGATTCAGCTGCATTTGACTCGATTCGGTTCTACTCGGCTCTTTTCCCCTCTATTTGGCTCTTTTTTGCAGTATTCGAATCTATTTGACTCTAGTCTACTCTACTCTCTTCTTTCTGTTCTGTTCTATTCTACTCTATTCTATTCTATCCTACCCTACCCTCACCTTACCTGCCCTACACAAATCTTTTTGTTTTGATTCGACACGTTTCAATGCTATTTGACATGATTCATCTCGATTCACCTCGAATTTCGTCGAATCAGCTCTATTCAGTTCCGATCGGCTCTTTTCGGCTCTATTCAACTCGATTTGACTCTATTCTACTGCACTCGACTCTACTTAATTCTGTTCTATTCTTCCTATTGTGTTCTGTTCTGTTCTATTCTAACCTCTCCTACCCTACCCTCCTCTACTCTAAACTATTCAATTCGATTCAATGCATTTCAATGCAATTCCATGTGATTAGGCTTGAGTTGGCTTGAGTTAGCTCTATTTGGCTGGCGTCGGGTCGATTCGGCTTGATTCTGCTCTCTTAGCATAATTAGGCTCGATGCAACCTTCTTCAGCCCTGTTCGGCTCTATTCAACTCTTTTCTACTTTATTCATCTCTATTGGACTCCATTCGACTGCACTCCACACCATTCTACTCTGTTCGACTCCATTCTACACTATTCTATTCTGTTCTACCCTACCCTACTCTATTCTATTCTAATTGATTCGATTCATCGCGATTTGTCCCGTTCCCTCTCCATTCGACTCAATTCACCTCGAATTGTATCTATTCATCTATATTCTGCACTACTCGACTCTGACTATTCTACTCTGCTGAACTCTACTCCATTCTACTCTTCATATTCTCTTCTGTATTACTCTTTGCTACCCTATTCCATTCCTCTGTGCCCTAACCTACCAAATCCCAGCCTAACCTACACTACTCTAATCTGTTCAATTTAATTCTATGCCGTTCAATTTGACCCGATTTGACACAATTCGATGGGATTCATGAGATTCTATGAGATTCGACGGGTTTGGGCGAGATTTGATGGAATTCAACGAGATTCCAGACAGTAGGACGTGATTAGGTGCGATTCAGCTCGATTTAGCTCAGCTCATTTTCTTTGCCTCTCTTTGACTCATTTCAACTCCGTTCAGCTCGAATCTGGTCAGTCCGACTCGATTCAGCTCGATTCTGCTCTATTCGGCACGATTCAGCCGTGTTTGGTCCTATTCGGCGCTGTTCAGCTGTATTCAACTCTTTTCTACTCTATTCATCTCTGTTCAACTCCATTAGACTCCATTCTATACCATTCTACTCCATCCTATTCTACGGAATCCTACCCCTCCCTACCCTATCCTAGTCTAGTCTGTTCTTTTCTATTCTGTTGTATTGTATTCTCCTTTTCTATTTTCTCTATTCCATCCTATGCTACTCTACCATACCCTACACTAAACTAACCTATCCTGACCTATGCTGTTATTCTATTTTATTCTATTTTCTGTGTTCCACCGTATGCTACCCTATCCTATGCTACCCCACCGTACCATACCCTACTACTTAGGGGTACTCAAAAAGGGTACTAGTTTGGGCAAGAGTACTACCTACGGCAGGGGTACTAGTTCAGGCTACTAGATGAGGCCACTCTACCAGATAAGAGTTCTAGTGAAGGCAAGGGTACGAGTTAAGACTACTAGTCAAGGCAAGGGTACTAGTTAAGGCTACTAGTCGAGGCAAGGGTACTAGTTAGGGCCAGGGTACTTGTTAAGGGTACCGGTTAAGGCAAGGCTACTAATTAAGGGTATTAGTAAGGCAAGGGTACCAGTTAAGGCTACTAATTGAAGCAAGGGTAGTAGTTAAGACTGATAGTTAAGGCAAGGTTACTAGTTAAGGCCAGGGTACTAGTTAAGGCTACTGGTTAAGACAAGGCTACTAGCTAAGGGTGCTAGTAAGGCTAGGCTACTAGTTAAGGGGGTGCCAGTTAAGGCAAGGCTACTAGTTAAGGGTGCTAGTTAAGGCAAGGCTACTAGCTAAGGGTGCTAGTTAAGGCAAGGCTACTAGTTCAGATTACTTATTTAGGGTACTTGTGAAGGCAAGCGCACCGTTCAAGGCTAGTTGTCAAGACTACTGACCTATGCCACTAGTCTTGCTGGCTTGTCCAGCTGACTAGTCTAGACTACTACTCTAACCTTCTCTTGTCTACTCTACTGTAGTCTACTTTCGTCTACCCTAGTCTACCCTATCATAAACTACCCTATCCTAACCTTTTCTAATCTATTCGATTTGATTCGGTTCAAAGCATTTCGATGCGATTGGACGCGATTACGCTTGAATCGGCTCGATTGGGCTCGATTGAGCACCATCAGCTCGATTTGGCTCAAATCGCTTCGATTCAGCTCGTTTCGGCTCCATTCGACTCATTTCAGCCTTATTCGGCCCTATTTGCCTCGATTCGACTCTTTTCTGTTCTATTTGTCTCTATGCGACTCCATTGCACTCCATTCTATTCTATTCTCTTCTACCCTACCCTGCCCTAGTCTAATCTATTCTAATGGATTCCATTCAACGCGATTCGAAGCAATTCGACGCGATTCATCTCGTTTTGTTTCCATTTGGCTCGATTCGGCTAGAATTGGCTCTATTCAGCCATATCCTGCACTATTTGACTCTATTCGACTCAATTCTACTCTACTCGTCTCTACTTTGCTCTGCTCTACCCTACAGTACTATATTCTGTTCTTTCTATTCTGTACTGTTCTATTCTGCCCTCCTCGCCCCTCCCCTCCCCTTCTCCAATCTATTTCGTTCGACTCGATTCGACGCATTTCCACGCGATTCGACGCGATTGGGCTTGAATCAGCTCGATTCCCTTCGGATCGGCTCGATTTGGCTCCATTTCACTCCATTTGTCTCGAATTCGTCGATTCTGCTGGATTCTGCTCGATTAGGCCTTCTTTGGCCCTATTGGGCCCTATTCTGCTCTATTTGACTCTTTTCTACTCTATTCCTCTCTATGCGACTCCATTCTATTCCATTCCACACCGTTCTACACTATTCTCCTCTATTCTACCCATCCCTACCCTAACCTATTCTAATTGATTCGATTCGATTTGACCCGATTCAAAGCAATTCCACGCGATTCGTCTCGTTTGGTCTCCATTCGGTTCAATTCGGCTAGGTTCTGCACTATTTGACTCCCTTCTAGTCTATTCTATTGTGTTCTTTCTATTGTGTTCTGTTCTGTTCTATCCCATTCCGTTGTACTCTATTCTATTCTACCCTACCCAACCCTACCGCACCCCACCCAAACCTACCCTACTTCAATCTATTAGATTCAGTTCGATTCATTTCGACGCAATTTGACAGGTTTCAACGGGATTCGATGAGATCGGAAGGCATTCAACGGGATTCGAAGAGACTTGACGAGATTCCATGCGATTCGACGTGGTTCAGCAGGGTTCTATGAGATTTGACGCAATTCGAAGTTATTCGACGTGATAGGACGCGATTTGCCGTGATTCAGCGGCATTCGATGAAATTCAACGGGATATGAAGCCATTCGACATGGTTTGACACAAAATGATGTGATTGGACCTGATTTAACGTGATTTGATGCTATTCGACGCTATTCGGCGACAGTCAGTGCGATTCTGCTTGATTGAGATCGATTAGGTGCGATTTGGCACTATCCGGCTCTTTTCAGATCTATTCAGCTCCATTCAGCTCTATTCATCTCTCTTCGGCCTATTCAGCTCTATTCGACTCTATTCGACCCTACTCTTTTCTACTCTATTCTATTCCTTCTATTTTCTGGTAATCTCTTCTACTCTACTGCATTCTAGTCTACTCTCCCCTCGCCTCCCCTTCTCTAATGTATACGTTTCGATTGAATTTGACGCACTGAGCGTGCTTCGACGCGATTAAGCTTGAATCGGCTCTATTCAGATCGATTTGGCTCTGTTCGGCTCTATTAAACTCCATCCGGCTCGTTTCGGCTTGAGTTGCTTCAATTCTGCTCGACTCGGCCTTATTCAGCCATATTCTGCTCTATTCGACTCTTTTCTACTCTATTTGTCTCTATTTGACTCAATTCTACTCCGTTCTAGTCATTCCACACCATTCAACACTATTCTGCTCTACCCTACCCTACACCACTCTAATTTACTCTAATCGATTCAACGCTATTCCTATCTTTTTGTCTCCATTTGTCTCTACTCAGCTCTATTCAACTCTGTCACACTCTATTCTACTGTATTATACTCTAGTCTTCTCTATTCCACTGTATTGTTTCTATTCTGTTCTGTTCTATTCTACTCTATCCTACCCTACCCTATGCTTCCCAACTCTAATCTATTCTACTCCATTTGATTGGATTTGATTCAACCCATTTCAACGCGATTCGGCTCGATTTGGCTCTGTTCGAACCTATTCTACTCTATTCCCCTCTACTCTACTCTAGCCTACTCTTTTCTGTAATTGTTCCGTATTGTTCTCTTCTATTCTGTTCTTTCTATTTGTCTCTACTCTAGTCCACCACACCTTACCATACCCGAACCTCCTCTACTCTAATCTATTCAATTCAATTCGATGAATTTTGATGCAATTCGGGTCGAATCAGTTTGATTCGTGTCCATTCAGCTCCATTTGGCTCGAATAGTGTCCATTCAGCTTGATTAGGCTCAATTCACTGGATTCGGCTCGATTTGGCTCAATTCAGCTCGATTCGGCCCTCTTCGGCTCTTTTCTACTCTACTTGACCCCACTGTACACCATTCTACCTCATTGTACACTATTCTACTCTACCGTACTCCAATTTACTGTCATTTATTCAATGGGATTCGACACGATTTGTCTAGTTTCGTCTCCATTTGGCTCGATTCGACTCTATTCCACTCTGTTCTACTCTGCTCTATTCTATTCTACTGTACACTCTTCTGCTCTGCTCTACCCTTTTCTACTCTATTCTATTGTATTCTTTCTATTCTCTTCTACTGTGTTCAATTCTAGTCTACTCTTTTCTATCCTACCCTACTCTAATCTATTCTACTGGATTCGATTCCACGCATTTCGATGCGTTTCTTCTCAACTCGGCTCCATTGCACTTTGTTCATCCCCCTTCGGCTCAAATCGGTTCATCTCTAATCGGCTCCATTCGGCTCTAGTCAGCTCTATTTGGCTCTATTCAGCTCTATTCGGCTCTATGAGACTCTACTCAACTCTATTATCTCTTTTTAACTCCATTCATCTCCATTCTACACCGTTCTACTCCATCCTACTCTATTCGTCTTTATTCTATTGTATCGTACTCTACCCTACTCTAGTCTCTTCTAAGCGATTGGATTTGTTTTGACTTGGATCGATGGGATTCAATGCAAGTCGACGGGATTTGGCGTGATACGGCACGATTCCACGGGATTCGGCGTGATTTGTCTTGATTTCTATCGCTTCAGCTCTTTTTGGCTCTATTTGGTTCTGTTCGGCAATATTCGACTCTATTCTACTCTTCTATGCTCTACTGGACCCTATTCTATTCTTTCAGTTCTGTTCTGTTCTATCCTGTTCTGTTCTACTGCATTCTATTCTACCCTACCCTCCTCTAACTTAACCTACTGTAATCTGCTCAATTCTATTGAACACGCTTGAACGCAATTCGACCTGATTAGGGTCGTATCAGCTCGATTCAGCTGCATTTGACTCGATTCGGTTCTACTCGGCTCTTTTCCCCTCTATTTGGCTCTTTTTTGCAGTATTCGAATCTATTTGACTCTAGTCTACTCTACTCTCTTCTTTCTGTTCTGTTCTATTCTACTCTATTCTATTCTATCCTACCCTACCCTCACCTTACCTGCCCTACACAAATCTTTTTGTTTTGATTCGACACGTTTCAATGCTATTTGACATGATTCATCTCGATTCACCTCGAATTTCGTCGAATCAGCTCTATTCAGTTCCGATCGGCTCTTTTCGGCTCTATTCAACTCGATTTGACTCTATTCTACTGCACTCGACTCTACTTAATTCTGTTCTATTCTTCCTATTGTGTTCTGTTCTGTTCTATTCTAACCTCTCCTACCCTACCCTCCTCTACTCTAAACTATTCAATTCGATTCAATGCATTTCAATGCAATTCCATGTGATTAGGCTTGAGTTGGCTTGAGTTAGCTCTATTTGGCTGGCGTCGGGTCGATTCGGCTTGATTCTGCTCTCTTAGCATAATTAGGCTCGATGCAACCTTCTTCAGCCCTGTTCGGCTCTATTCAACTCTTTTCTACTTTATTCATCTCTATTGGACTCCATTCGACTGCACTCCACACCATTCTACTCTGTTCGACTCCATTCTACACTATTCTATTCTGTTCTACCCTACCCTACTCTATTCTATTCTAATTGATTCGATTCATCGCGATTTGTCCCGTTCCCTCTCCATTCGACTCAATTCACCTCGAATTGTATCTATTCATCTATATTCTGCACTACTCGACTCTGACTATTCTACTCTGCTGAACTCTACTCCATTCTACTCTTCATATTCTCTTCTGTATTACTCTTTGCTACCCTATTCCATTCTTCTGTGCCCTAACCTACCAAATCCCAGCCTAACCTACACTACTCTAATCTGTTCAATTTAATTCTATGCCGTTCAATTTGACCCGATTTGACACAATTCGATGGGATTCATGAGATTCTATGAGATTCGACGGGTTTGGGCGAGATTTGATGGAATTCAACGAGATTCCAGACAGTAGGACGTGATTAGGTGCGATTCAGCTCGATTTAGCTCAGCTCATTTTCTTTGCCTCTCTTTGACTCATTTCAACTCCGTTCAGCTCGAATCTGGTCAGTCCGACTCGATTCAGCTCGATTCTGCTCTATTCGGCACGATTCAGCCGTGTTTGGTCCTATTCGGCGCTGTTCAGCTGTATTCAACTCTTTTCTACTCTATTCATCTCTGTTCAACTCCATTAGACTCCATTCTATACCATTCTACTCCATCCTATTCTACGGAATCCTACCCCTCCCTACCCTATCCTAGTCTAGTCTGTTCTTTTCTATTCTGTTGTATTGTATTCTCCTTTTCTATTTTCTCTATTCCATCCTATGCTACTCTACCATACCCTACACTAAACTAACCTATCCTGACCTATGCTGTTATTCTATTTTATTCTATTTTCTGTGTTCCACCGTATGCTACCCTATCCTATGCTACCCCACCGTACCATACCCTACTACTTAGGGGTACTCAATAAGGGTACTAGTTTGGGCAAGAGTACTACCTACGGCAGGGGTACTAGTTCAGGCTACTAGATGAGGCCACTCTACCAGATAAGAGTTCTAGTGAAGGCAAGGGTACGAGTTAAGACTACTAGTCAAGGCAAGGGTACTAGTTAAGGCTACTAGTCGAGGCAAGGGTACTAGTTAGGGCCAGGGTACTTGTTAAGGGTACCGGTTAAGGCAAGGCTACTAATTAAGGGTATTAGTAAGGCAAGGGTACCAGTTAAGGCTACTAATTGAAGCAAGGGTAGTAGTTAAGACTGATAGTTAAGGCAAGGTTACTAGTTAAGGCCAGGGTACTAGTTAAGGCTACTGGTTAAGACAAGGCTACTAGCTAAGGGTGCTAGTAAGGCTAGGCTACTAGTTAAGGGGGTGCCAGTTAAGGCAAGGCTACTAGTTAAGGGTGCTAGTTAAGGCAAGGCTACTAGCTAAGGGTGCTAGTTAAGGCAAGGCTACTAGTTCAGATTACTTATTTAGGGTACTTGTGAAGGCAAGCGCACCGTTCAAGGCTAGTTGTCAAGACTACTGACCTATGCCACTAGTCTTCTGGCTTGTCCAGCTGACTAGTCTAGACTACTACTCTAACCTTCTCTTGTCTACTCTACTGTAGTCTACTTTCGTCTACCCTAGTCTACCCTATCATAAACTACCCTATCCTAACCTTTTCTAATCTATTCGATTTGATTCGGTTCAAAGCATTTCGATGCGATTGGACGCGATTACGCTTGAATCGGCTCGATTGGGCTCGATTGAGCACCATCAGCTCGATTTGGCTCAAATTGCTTCGATTCAGCTCGTTTCGGCTCCATTCGACTCATTTCAGCCTTATTCGGCCCTATTTGCCTCGATTCGACTCTTTTCTGTTCTATTTGTCTCTATGCGACTCCATTGCACTCCATTCTATTCTATTCTCTTCTACCCTACCCTGCCCTAGTCTAATCTATTCTAATGGATTCCATTCAACGCGATTCGAAGCAATTCGACGTGATTCATCTCGTTTTGTTTCCATTTGGCTCGATTCGGCTAGAATTGGCTCTATTCAGCCATATCCTGCACTATTTGACTCTATTCGACTCAATTCTACTCTACTCGTCTCTACTTTGCTCTGCTCTACCCTACAGTACTATATTCTGTTCTTTCTATTCTGTACTGTTCTATTCTGCCCTCCTCGCCCCTCCCCTCCCCTTCTCCAATCTATTTCGTTCGACTCGATTCGACGCATTTCCACGCGATTCGACGCGATTGGGCTTGAATCAGCTCGATTCCCTTCGGATCGGCTCGATTTGGCTCCATTTCACTCCATTTGTCTCGAATTCGTCGATTCTGCTGGATTCTGCTCGATTAGGCCTTCTTTGGCCCTATTGGGCCCTATTCTGCTCTGTTTGACTCTTTTCTACTCTATTCGTCTCTATGCGACTCCATTCTATTCCATTCCACACCATTCTACACTATTCTCCTCTATTCTACCCATCCCTACCCTAACCTATTCTAATTGATTCGATTCGATTTGACCCGATTCAAAGCAATTCCACGCGATTCGTCTCGTTTGGTCTCCATTCGGTTCAATTCGGCTAGGTTCTGCACTATTTGACTCTTTTCTACTCTATTCTATTCTGTTGTGTTCTTTCTATTGTGTTCTGTTCTGTTCTATCCCATTCCGTTGTACTCTATTCTATTCTACCCTACCCAACCCTACCGCACCCCACCCAGACCTACCCTACTTTAATCTATTAGATTCAGTTCGATTCATTTCGACGCAATTTGACAGGTTTCAACGGGATTCGATGAGATCGGAAGGCATTCAACGGGATTCGAAGAGACTTGACGAGATTCCATGCGATTCGACGTGGTTCAGCAGGGTTCTATGAGATTTGACGCAATTCGAAGTTATTCGACGTGATAGGACGCGATTTGCCGTGATTCAGCGGCATTCGATGAAATTCAACGGGATATGAAGCCATTCGACATGGTTTGACACAAAATGATGTGATTGGACCTGATTTAACGTGATTTGATGCTATTCGACGCTATTCGGCGACAGTCAGTGCGATTCTGCTTGATTGAGATCGATTAGGTGCGATTTGGCACTATACGGCTCTTTTCGGCTCTATTCAGCTCCATTCAGCTCTATTCATCTCTCTTCGGCCTATTCAGCTCTATTCGACTCTATTCGACCCTACTCTTTTCTACTCTATTCTATTTTATTCCTTCTATTTTGTTGTAATCTCTTCTACTCTACTGCATTCTAGTCTACTCTCCCCTCCCCTCCCCTTCTCTAATGTATACGTTTCGATTGAATTTGACGCACTGAGCGTGCTTCGACGCGATTAAGCTTGAATCGGCTCTATTCAGATTTATTTGGCTCTCTTCGGCTCTATTAAGCTCCATCCGGCTCGTTTCGGCTTGAGTTGCTTCAATTCTGCTCGACTCGGCCTTATTCAGCCATATTCTGCTCTATTCGACTCTTTTCTACTCTATTTGTCTCTATTTGACTCAATTCTACTCCGTTCTATTCATTCCACACCATTCAACACTATTCTGCTCTACCCTACCCTACACCACTCTAATTTACTCGAATCGATTCAACGCGGTTCCTATCATTTCGTCTCCATTTGTCTCTATTCAGCTCTATTCAACTCTATCATACTCTAGTCTACTCTATTATACTCTAGTCTTCTCTATTCCACTGTATTGTTTCTATTCTGTTCTGTTGTATTCTACTCTATCCTACCCTACCCTATGCTTCCCAACTCTAATCTATTCTACTCCATTTGATTGGATTTGATTCAACCCATTTCAACGCGATTCGGCTCGATTTGGCTCTGTTCGAACCTATTCTACTCTATTCCCCTCTACTCTACTCTAGCCTACTCTTTTCTGTATTTGTTCCGTATTGTTCTCTTCTATTCTGTTCTTTCTATTTTTCTCTACTCTAGTCCACCCCACCTTACCATACCCGAACCTCCCCTACTCTAATCTATTGAATTCAATTCGATGAATTTTGATGCAATTCGGGTCGAATCAGTTCGATTCGTGTCCATTCAGCTCCATTTGGCTCGAATAGTGTCGATTCAGCTTGATTAGGCTCAATTCACTGGATTCGGCTCGATTTGGCTCAATTCAGCTCGATTCGGCCCTCTTCGGCTCTTTTCTACTCTACTTGACCCCACTGTACACCATTCTACCTCATTGTACACTATTCTACTCTACCGTACTCCAATTTACTGTCATTTATTCAATGGGATTCGACACGATTTGTCTAGTTTCGTCTCCATTTGGCTCGATTCGACTCTATTCCACTCTGTTCTACTCTGCTCTATTCTATTCTACTGTACACTCTTCTGCTCTGCTCTACCCTTTTCTACTCTATTCTATTGTATTCTTTCTATTCTCTTCTACTGTGTTCAATTCTAGTCTACTCTTTTCTATCCTACCCTACTCTAATCTATTCTACTGGATTCGATTCCATGCATTTCGATGCGTTTCTTCTCAACTCGGCTCCATTGCACTTTGTTCATCCCCCTTCGGCTCAAATCGGTTCATCTCTAATCGGCTCCATTCGGCTCTAGTCAGCTCTATTTGGCTCTATTCAGCTCTATTCGGCTCTATGAGACTCTACTCAACTCTATTATCTCTTTTTAACTCCATTCATCTCCATTCTACACCGTTCTACTCCATCCTACTCTATTCGTCTTTATTCTATTGTATTGTACTCTACCCTACTCTAGTCTCTTCTAAGCGATTGGATTTGTTTTGACTTGGATCGATGGGATTCAATGCAAGTCGACGGGATTTGGCGTGATACGGCACGATTCCACGGGATTCGGCGTGATTTGTCTTGATTTCTATCGCTTCAGCTCTTTTTGGCTCTATTTGGTTCTGTTCGGCAATATTCGACTCTATTCTACTCTTCTATGCTCTACTGGACCCTATTCTATTCTTTCAGTTCTGTTCTGTTCTATCCTGTTCTGTTCTACTGCATTCTATTCTACCCTACCCTCCTCTAACTTAACCTACTGTAATCTGCTCAATTCTATTGAACACGCTTGAACGCAATTCGACCTGATTAGGGTCGTATCAGCTCGATTCAGCTGCATTTGACTCGATTCGGTTCTACTCGGCTCTTTTCCCCTCTATTTGGCTCTTTTTTGCAGTATTCGAATCTATTTGACTCTAGTCTACTCTACTCTCTTCTTTCTGTTCTGTTCTATTCTACTCTATTCTATTCTATCCTACCCTACCCTCACCTTACCTGCCCTACACAAATCTTTTTGATTTGATTCGACACGTTTCAATGCTATTTGACATGATTCATCTCGATTCACCTCGAATTTCGTCGAATCAGCTCTATTCAGTTCCGATCGGCTCTTTTCGGCTCTATTCAACTCGATTTGACTCTATTCTACTGCACTCGACTCTACTTAATTCTGTTCTATTCTTCCTATTGTGTTCTGTTCTGTTCTATTCTAACCTCTCCTACCCTACCCTCCTCTACTCTAAACTATTCAATTCGATTCAATGCATTTCAATGCAATTCCATGTGATTAGGCTTGAGTTGGCTTGAGTTAGCTCTATTTGGCTGGCGTCGGGTCGATTCGGCTTGATTCTGCTCTCTTAGCATAATTAGGCTCGATGCAACCTTCTTCAGCCCTGTTCGGCTCTATTCAACTCTTTTCTACTTTATTCATCTCTATTGGACTCCATTCGACTGCACTCCACACCATTCTACTCTGTTCGACTCCATTCTACACTATTCTATTCTGTTCTACCCTACCCTACTCTATTCTATTCTAATTGATTCGATTCATCGCGATTTGTCCCGTTCCCTCTCCATTCGACTCAATTCACCTCGAATTGTATCTATTCATCTATATTCTGCACTACTCGACTCTGACTATTCTACTCTGCTGAACTCTACTCCATTCTACTCTTCATATTCTCTTCTGTATTACTCTTTGCTACCCTATTCCATTCTTCTGTGCCCTAACCTACCAAATCCCAGCCTAACCTACACTACTCTAATCTGTTCAATTTAATTCTATGCCGTTCAATTTGACCCGATTTGACACAATTCGATGGGATTCATGAGATTCTATGAGATTCGACGGGTTTGGGCGAGATTTGATGGAATTCAACGAGATTCCAGACAGTAGGACGTGATTAGGTGCGATTCAGCTCGATTTAGCTCAGCTCATTTTCTTTGCCTCTCTTTGACTCATTTCAGCTCCATTCAGCTCGAATCTGGTCAGTCCGACTCGATTCAGCTCGATTCTGCTCTATTCGGCACGATTCAGCCGTGTTTGGTCCTATTCGGCGCTGTTCAGCTGTATTCAACTCTTTTCTACTCTATTCATCTCTGTTCAACTCCATTAGACTCCATTCTATACCATTCTACTCCATTCTATTCTACGGAATCCTACCCCTCCCTACCCTATCCTAGTCTAGTCTGTTCTTTTCTATTCTGTTGTATTGTATTCTCCTTTTCTATTTTCTCTATTCCATCCTATGCTACTCTACCATACCCTACACTAAACTAACCTATCCTGACCTATGCTGTTATTCTATTTTATTCTATTTTCTGTGTTCCACCGTATGCTACCCTATCCTATGCTACCCCACCGTACCATACCCTACTACTTAGGGGTACTCAATAAGGGTACTAGTTTGGGCAAGAGTACTACCTACGGCAGGGGTACTAGTTCAGGCTACTAGATGAGGCCACTCTACCAGATAAGAGTTCTAGTGAAGGCAAGGGTACGAGTTAAGACTACTAGTCAAGGCAAGGGTACTAGTTAAGGCTACTAGTCGAGGCAAGGGTACTAGTTAGGGCCAGGGTACTTGTTAAGGGTACCGGTTAAGGCAAGGCTACTAATTAAGGGTATTAGTAAGGCAAGGGTACCAGTTAAGGCTACTAATTGAAGCAAGGGTAGTAGTTAAGACTGATAGTTAAGGCAAGGTTACTAGTTAAGGCCAGGGTACTAGTTAAGGCTACTGGTTAAGACAAGGCTACTAGCTAAGGGTGCTAGTAAGGCTAGGCTACTAGTTAAGGGGGTGCCAGTTAAGGCAAGGCTACTAGTTAAGGGTGCTAGTTAAGGCAAGGCTACTAGCTAAGGGTGCTAGTTAAGGCAAGGCTACTAGTTCAGATTACTTATTTAGGGTACTTGTGAAGGCAAGCGCACCGTTCAAGGCTAGTTGTCAAGACTACTGACCTATGCCACTAGTCTTGCTGGCTTGTCCAGCTGACTAGTCTAGACTACTACTCTAACCTTCTCTTGTCTACTCTACTGTAGTCTACTTTCGTCTACCCTAGTCTACCCTATCATAAACTACCCTATCCTAACCTTTTCTAATCTATTCGATTTGATTCGGTTCAAAGCATTTCGATGCGATTGGACGCGATTACGCTTGAATCGGCTCGATTGGGCTCGATTGAGCACCATCAGCTCGATTTGGCTCAAATCGCTTCGATTCAGCTCGTTTCGGCTCCATTCGACTCATTTCAGCCTTATTCGGCCCTATTTGCCTCGATTCGACTCTTTTCTGTTCTATTTGTCTCTATGCGACTCCATTGCACTCCATTCTATTCTATTCTCTTCTACCCTACCCTGCCCTAGTCTAATCTATTCTAATGGATTCCATTCAACGCGATTCGAAGCAATTCGACGCGATTCATCTCGTTTTGTTTCCATTTGGCTCGATTCGGCTAGAATTGGCTCTATTCAGCCATATCCTGCACTATTTGACTCTATTCGACTCAATTCTACTCTACTCGTCTCTACTTTGCTCTGCTCTACCCTACAGTACTATATTCTGTTCTTTCTATTCTGTACTGTTCTATTCTGCCCTCCTCGCCCCTCCCCTCCCCTTCTCCAATCTATTTCGTTCGACTCGATTCGACGCATTTCCACGCGATTCGACGCGATTGGGCTTGAATCAGCTCGATTCCCTTCGGATCGGCTCGATTTGGCTCCATTTCACTCCATTTGTCTCGAATTCGTCGATTCTGCTGGATTCTGCTCGATTAGGCCTTCTTTGGCCCTATTGGGCCCTATTCTGCTCTATTTGACTCTTTTCTACTCTATTCCTCTCTATGCGACTCCATTCTATTCCATTCCACACCATTCTACACTATTCTCCTCTATTCTACCCATCCCTACCCTAACCTATTCTAATTGATTCGATTCGATTTGACCCGATTCAAAGCAATTCCACGCGATTCGTCTCGTTTGGTCTCCATTCGGTTCAATTCGGCTAGGTTCTGCACTATTTGACTCCCTTCTAGTCTATTCTATTCTGTTGTGTTCTTTCTATTGTGTTCTGTTCTGTTCTATCCCATTCCGTTGTACTCTATTCTATTCTACCCTACCCAACCCTACCGCACCCCACCCAAACCTACCCTACTTTAATCTATTAGATTCAGTTCGATTCATTTCGACGCAATTTGACAGGTTTCAACGGGATTCGATGAGATCGGAAGGCATTCAACGGGATTCGAAGAGACTTGACGAGATTCCATGCAATTCGACGTGGTTCAGCAGGGTTCTATGAGATTTGACGCAATTCGAAGTTATTCGACGTGATAGGACGCGATTTGCCGTGATTCAGCGGCATTCGATGAAATTCAACGGGATATGAAGCCATTCGACATGGTTTGACACAAAATGATGTGATTGGACCTGATTTAACGTGATTTGATGCTATTCGACGCTATTCGGCGACAGTCAGTGCGATTCTGCTTGATTGAGATCGATTAGGTGCGATTTGGCACTATACGGCTCTTTTCGGCTCTATTCAGCTCCATTCAGCTCTATTCATCTCTCTTCGGCCTATTCAGCTCTATTCGACTCTATTCGACCCTACTCTTTTCTACTCTATTCTATTCCTTCTATTTTCTGGTAATCTCTTCTACTCTACTGCATTCTAGTCTACTCTCCCCTCCCCTCCCCTTCTCTAATGTATACGTTTCGATTGAATTTGACGCACTGAGCGTGCTTCGACGCGATTAAGCTTGAATCGGCTCTATTCAGATCGATTTGGCTCTGTTCGGCTCTATTAAACTCCATCCGGCTCGTTTCGGCTTGAGTTGCTTCAATTCTGCTCGACTCGGCCTTATTCAGCCATATTCTGCTCTATTCGACTCTTTTCTACTCTATTTGTCTCTATTTGACTCAATTCTACTCCGTTCTAGTCATTCCACACCATTCAACACTATTCTGCTCTACCCTACCCTACACCACTCTAATTTACTCGAATCGATTCAACGCTATTCCTATCTTTTTGTCTCCATTTGTCTCTACTCAGCTCTATTCAACTCTGTCACACTCTATTCTACTGTATTATACTCTAGTCTTCTCTATTCTACTGTATTGTTTCTATTCTGTTCTGTTCTATTCTACTCTATCCTACCCTACCCTATGCTTCCCAACTCTAATCTATTCTACTCCATTTGATTGGATTTGATTCAACCCATTTCAACGCGATTCGGCTCGATTTGGCTCTGTTCGAACCTATTCTACTCTATTCCCCTCTACTCTACTCTAGCCTACTCTTTTCTGTAATTGTTCCGTATTGTTCTCTTCTATTCTGTTCTTTCTATTTGTCTCTACTCTAGTCCACCACACCTTACCATACCCGAACCTCCTCTACTCTAATCTATTCAATTCAATTCGATGAATTTTGATGCAATTCGGGTCGAATCAGTTCGATTCGTGTCCATTCAGCTCCATTTGGCTCGAATAGTGTCGATTCAGCTTGATTAGGCTCAATTCACTGGATTCGGCTCGATTTGGCTCAATTCAGCTCGATTCGGCCCTCTTCGGCTCTTTTCTACTCTACTTGACCCCACTGTACACCATTCTACCTCATTGTACACTATTCTACTCTACCGTACTCCAATTTACTGTCATTTATTCAATGGGATTCGACACGATTTGTCTAGTTTCGTCTCCATTTGGCTCGATTCGACTCTATTCCACTCTGTTCTACTCTGCTCTATTCTATTCTACTGTACACTCTTCTGCTCTGCTCTACCCTTTTCTACTCTATTCTATTGTATTCTTTCTATTCTCTTCTACTGTGTTCAATTCTAGTCTACTCTTTTCTATCCTACCCTACTCTAATCTATTCTACTGGATTCGATTCCATGCATTTCGATGCGTTTCTTCTCAACTCGGCTCCATTGCACTTTGTTCATCCCCCTTCGGCTCAAATCGGTTCATCTCTAATCGGCTCCATTCGGCTCTAGTCAGCTCTATTTGGCTCTATTCAGCTCTATTCGGCTCTATGAGACTCTACTCAACTCTATTATCTCTTTTTAACTCCATTCATCTCCATTCTACACCGTTCTACTCCATCCTACTCTATTCGTCTTTATTCTATTGTATTGTACTCTACCCTACTCTAGTCTCTTCTAAGCGATTGGATTTGTTTTGACTTGGATCGATGGGATTCAATGCAAGTCGACGGGATTTGGCATGATACGGCACGATTCCACGGGATTCGGCGTGATTTGTCTTGATTTCTATCGCTTCAGCTCTTTTTGGCTCTATTTGGCTCTATTCGGCAATGTTCGACTCTATTCTACTCTTCTATGCTCTACTGGACCCTATTCTATTCTTTCAGTTCTGTTCTATTCTACCCTGTTCTGTTCTACTGCATTCTATTCTACCCTACCCTCCTCTAACTTAACCTACTGTAATCTGCTCAATTCTATTGAACACGCTTGAACGCAATTCGACCTGATTAGGGTCGTATCAGCTCGATTCAGCTCCATTTGACTCGATTCGGTTCTACTCGGCTCTTTTCCCCTCTATCTGGCTCTTTTTTGCAGTATTCGAATCTATTTGACTCTAGTCTACTCTACTCTCTTCTTTCTGTTCTGTTCTATTCTACTCTATTCTATTCTATCCTACCCTACCCTCACCTTACCTGCCCTACACAAATCTTTTTGATTTGATTCGACACGTTTCAATGCTATTTGACATGATTCATCTCGATTCACCTCGAATTTCGTCGAATCAGCTCTATTCAGTTCCGATCGGCTCTTTTCGGCTCTATTCAACTCGATTTGACTCTATTCTACTGCACTCGACTCTACTTAATTCTGTTCTATTCTTCCTATTGTGTTCTGTTCTGTTCTATTCTAACCTCTCCTACCCTACCCTCCTCTACTCTAAACTATTCAATTCGATTCAATGCATTTCAATGCAATTCCATGTGATTAGGCTTGAGTTGGCTTGAGTTAGCTCTATTTGGCTGGCGTCGGGTCGATTCGGCTTGATTCTGCTCTCTTAGCATAATTAGGCTCGATGCAACCTTCTTCAGCCCTGTTCGGCTCTATTCAACTCTTTTCTACTTTATTCATCTCTATTGGACTCCATTCGACTGCACTCCACACCATTCTACTCTGTTCGACTCCATTCTACACTATTCTATTCTGTTCTACCCTACCCTACTCTATTCTATTCTAATTGATTCGATTCATCGCGATTTGTCCCGTTCCCTCTCCATTCGACTCAATTCACCTCGAATTGTATCTATTCATCTATATTCTGCACTACTCGACTCTGACTATTCTACTCTGCTGAACTCTACTCCATTCTACTCTTCATATTCTCTTCTGTATTACTCTTTGCTACCCTATTCCATTCTTCTGTGCCCTAACCTACCAAATCCCAGCCTAACCTACACTACTCTAATCTGTTCAATTTAATTCTATGCCGTTCAATTTGACCCGATTTGACACAATTCGATGGGATTCATGAGATTCTATGAGATTCGACGGGTTTGGGCGAGATTTGATGGAATTCAACGAGATTCCAGACAGTAGGATGTGATTAGGTGCGATTCAGCTCGATTTAGCTCAGCTCATTTTCTTTGCCTCTCTTTGACTCATTTCAGCTCCATTCAGCTCGAATCTGGTCAGTCCGACTCGATTCAGCTCGATTCTGCTCTATTCGGCACGATTCAGCCGTGTTTGGTCCTATTCGGCGCTGTTCAGCTGTATTGAACTCTTTTCTACTCTATTCATCTCTGTTCAACTCCATTAGACTCCATTCTATACCATTCTACTCCATTCTATTCTACGGAATCCTACCCCTCCCTACCCTATCCTAGTCTAGTCTGTTCTTTTCTATTCTGTTGTATTGTATTCTCCTTTTCTATTTTCTCTATTCCATCCTACGCTACTCTACCATACCCTACACTAAACTAACCTATCCTGACCTATGCTGTTATTCTATTTTATTCTATTTTCTGTGTTCCACCGTATGCTACCCTATCCTATGCTACCCCACCGTACCATACCCTACTACTTAGGGGTACTCAATAAGGGTACTAGTTTGGGCAAGAGTACTACCTATGGCAGGGGTACTAGTTCAGGCTACTAGATGAGGCCACTCTACCAGATAAGAGTTCTAGTGAAGGCAAGGGTACGAGTTAAGACTACTAGTCAAGGCAAGGGTACTAGTTAAGGCTACTAGTCGAGGCAAGGGTACTAGTTAGGGCCAGGGTACTTGTTAAGGGTACCGGTTAAGGCAAGGCTACTAATTAAGGGTATTAGTAAGGCAAGGGTACCAGTTAAGGCTACTAATTGAGGCAAGGGTAGTAGTTAAGACTGATAGTTAAGGCAAGGTTACTAGTTAAGGCCAGGGTACTAGTTAAGGCTACTGGTTAAGACAAGGCTACTAGCTAAGGGTGCTAGTAAGCTAGGCTACTAGTTAAGGGGGTGCCAGTTAAGGCAAGGCTACTAGTTAAGGGTGCTAGTTAAGGCAAGGCTACTAGCTAAGGGTGCTAGTTAAGGCAAGGCTACTAGTTCAGATTACTTATTTAGGGTACTTGTGAAGGCAAGCGCACCGTTCAAGGCTAGTTGTCAAGACTACTGACCTATGCCACTAGTCTTGCTGGCTTGTCCAGCTGACTAGTCTAGACTACTACTCTAACCTTCTCTTGTCTACTCTACTGTAGTCTACTTTCGTCTACCCTAGTCTACCCTATCATAAACTACCCTATCCTAACCTTTTCTAATCTATTCGATTTGATTCGGTTCAAAGCATTTCGATGCGATTGGACGCGATTACGCTTGAATCGGCTCGATTGGGCTCGATTGAGCACCATCAGCTCGATTTGGCTCAAATCGCTTCGATTCAGCTCGTTTCGGCTCCATTCGACTCATTTCAGCCTTATTCGGCCCTATTTGCCTCGATTCGACTCTTTTCTGTTCTATTTGTCTCTATGCGACTCCATTGCACTCCATTCTATTCTATTCTCTTCTACCCTACCCTGCCCTAGTCTAATCTATTCTAATGGATTCCATTCAACGCGATTCGAAGCAATTCGACGCGATTCATCTCGTTTTGTTTCCATTTGGCTCGATTCGGCTAGAATTGGCTCTATTCAGCCATATCCTGCACTATTTGACTCTATTCGACTCAATTCTACTCTACTCGTCTCTACTTTGCTCTGCTCTACCCTACAGTACTATATTCTGTTCTTTCTATTCTGTACTGTTCTATTCTGCCCTCCTCGCCCCTCCCCTCCCCTTCTCCAATCTATTTCGTTCGACTCGATTCGACGCATTTCCACGCGATTCGACGCGATTGGGCTTGAATCAGCTCGATTCCCTTCGGATCGGCTCGATTTGGCTCCATTTCACTCCATTTGTCTCGAATTCGTCGATTCTGCTGGATTCTGCTCGATTAGGCCTTCTTTGGCCCTATTGGGCCCTATTCTGCTCTATTTGACTCTTTTCTACTCTATTCCTCTCTATGCGACTCCATTCTATTCCATTCCACACCATTCTACACTATTCTCCTCTATTCTACCCATCCCTACCCTAACCTATTCTAATTGATTCGATTCGATTTGACCCGATTCAAAGCAATTCCACGCGATTCGTCTCGTTTGGTCTCCATTCGGTTCAATTCGGCTAGGTTCTGCACTATTTGACTCCCTTCTAGTCTATTCTATTCTGTTGTGTTCTTTCTATTGTGTTCTGTTCTGTTCTATCCCATTCCGTTGTACTCTATTCTATTCTACCCTACCCAACCCTACCGCACCCCACCCAAACCTACCCTACTTTAATCTATTAGATTCAGTTCGATTCATTTCGACGCAATTTGACAGGTTTCAACGGGATTCGATGAGATCGGAAGGCATTCAACGGGATTCGAAGAGACTTGACGAGATTCCATGCGATTCGACGTGGTTCAGCAGGGTTCTATGAGATTTGACGCAATTCGAAGTTATTCGACGTGATAGGACGCGATTTGCCGTGATTCAGCGGCATTCAATGAAATTCAACGGGATATGAAGCCATTCGACATGGTTTGACACAAAATGATGTGATTGGACCTGATTTAACGTGATTTGATGCTATTCGACGCTATTCGGCGACAGTCAGTGCGATTCTGCTTGATTGAGATCGATTAGGTGCGATTTGGCACTATACGGCTCTTTTCGGCTCTATTCAGCTCCATTCAGCTCTATTCATCTCTCTTCGGCCTATTCAGCTCTATTCGACTCTATTCGACCCTACTCTTTTCTACTCTATTCTATTCCTTCTATTTTCTGGTAATCTCTTCTACTCTACTGCATTCTAGTCTACTCTCCCCTCCCCTCCCCTTCTCTAATGTATACGTTTCGATTGAATTTGACGCACTGAGCGTGCTTCGACGCGATTAAGCTTGAATCGGCTCTATTCAGATCGATTTGGCTCTGTTCGGCTCTATTAAACTCCATCCGGCTCGTTTCGGCTTGAGTTGCTTCAATTCTGCTCGACTCGGCCTTATTCAGCCATATTCTGCTCTATTCGACTCTTTTCTACTCTATTTGTCTCTATTTGACTCAATTCTACTCCGTTCTAGTCATTCCACACCATTCAACACTATTCTGCTCTACCCTACCCTACACCACTCTAATTTACTCTAATCGATTCAACGCTATTCCTATCTTTTTGTCTCCATTTGTCTCTACTCAGCTCTATTCAACTCTGTCACACTCTATTCTACTGTATTATACTCTAGTCTTCTCTATTCTACTGTATTGTTTCTATTCTGTTCTGTTCTATTCTACTCTATCCTACCCTACCCTATGCTTCCCAACTCTAATCTATTCTACTCCATTTGATTGGATTTGATTCAACCCATTTCAACGCGATTCGGCTCGATTTGGCTCTGTTCGAACCTATTCTACTCTATTCCCCTCTACTCTACTCTAGCCTACTCTTTTCTGTAATTGTTCCGTATTGTTCTCTTCTATTCTGTTCTTTCTATTTGTCTCTACTCTAGTCCACCACACCTTACCATACCCGAACCTCCTCTACTCTAATCTATTCAATTCAATTCGATGAATTTTGATGCAATTCGGGTCGAATCAGTTCGATTCGTGTCCATTCAGCTCCATTTGGCTCGAATAGTGTCGATTCAGCTTGATTAGGCTCAATTCACTGGATTCGGCTCGATTTGGCTCAATTCAGCTCGATTCGGCCCTCTTCGGCTCTTTTCTACTCTACTTGACCCCACTGTACACCATTCTACCTCATTGTACACTATTCTACTCTACCGTACTCCAATTTACTGTCATTTATTCAATGGGATTCGACACGATTTGTCTAGTTTCGTCTCCATTTGGCTCGATTCGACTCTATTCCACTCTGTTCTACTCTGCTCTATTCTATTCTACTGTACACTCTTCTGCTCTGCTCTACCCTTTTCTACTCTATTCTATTGTATTCTTTCTATTCTCTTCTACTGTGTTCAATTCTAGTCTACTCTTTTCTATCCTACCCTACTCTAATCTATTCTACTGGATTCGATTCCATGCATTTCGATGCGTTTCTTCTCAACTCGGCTCCATTGCACTTTGTTCATCCCCCTTCGGCTCAAATCGGTTCATCTCTAATCGGCTCCATTCGGCTCTAGTCAGCTCTATTTGGCTCTATTCAGCTCTATTCGGCTCTATGAGACTCTACTCAACTCTATTATCTCTTTTTAACTCCATTCATCTCCATTCTACACCGTTCTACTCCATCCTACTCTATTCGTCTTTATTCTATTGTATTGTACTCTACCCTACTCTAGTCTCTTCTAAGCGATTGGATTTGTTTTGACTTGGATCGATGGGATTCAATGCAAGTCGACGGGATTTGGCATGATACGGCACGATTCCACGGGATTCGGCGTGATTTGTCTTGATTTCTATCGCTTCAGCTCTTTTTGGCTCTATTTGGCTCTATTCGGCAATGTTCGACTCTATTCTACTCTTCTATGCTCTACTGGACCCTATTCTATTCTTTCAGTTCTGTTCTATTCTACCCTGTTCTGTTCTACTGCATTCTATTCTACCCTACCCTCCTCTAACTTAACCTACTGTAATCTGCTCAATTCTATTGAACACGCTTGAACGCAATTCGACCTGATTAGGGTCGTATCAGCTCGATTCAGCTCCATTTGACTCGATTCGGTTCTACTCGGCTCTTTTCCCCTCTATCTGGCTCTTTTTTGCAGTATTCGAATCTATTTGACTCTAGTCTACTCTACTCTCTTCTTTCTGTTCTGTTCTATTCTACTCTATTCTATTCTATCCTACCCTACCCTCACCTTACCTGCCCTACACAAATCTTTTTGATTTGATTCGACACGTTTCAATGCTATTTGACATGATTCATCTCGATTCACCTCGAATTTCGTCGAATCAGCTCTATTCAGTTCCGATCGGCTCTTTTCGGCTCTATTCAACTCGATTTGACTCTATTCTACTGCACTCGACTCTACTTAATTCTGTTCTATTCTTCCTATTGTGTTCTGTTCTGTTCTATTCTAACCTCTCCTACCCTACCCTCCTCTACTCTAAACTATTCAATTCGATTCAATGCATTTCAATGCAATTCCATGTGATTAGGCTTGAGTTGGCTTGAGTTAGCTCTATTTGGCTGGCGTCGGGTCGATTCGGCTTGATTCTGCTCTCTTAGCATAATTAGGCTCGATGCAACCTTCTTCAGCCCTGTTCGGCTCTATTCAACTCTTTTCTACTTTATTCATCTCTATTGGACTCCATTCGACTGCACTCCACACCATTCTACTCTGTTCGACTCCATTCTACACTATTCTATTCTGTTCTACCCTACCCTACTCTATTCTATTCTAATTGATTCGATTCATCGCGATTTGTCCCGTTCCCTCTCCATTCGACTCAATTCACCTCGAATTGTATCTATTCATCTATATTCTGCACTACTCGACTCTGACTATTCTACTCTGCTGAACTCTACTCCATTCTACTCTTCATATTCTCTTCTGTATTACTCTTTGCTACCCTATTCCATTCTTCTGTGCCCTAACCTACCAAATCCCAGCCTAACCTACACTACTCTAATCTGTTCAATTTAATTCTATGCCGTTCAATTTGACCCGATTTGACACAATTCGATGGGATTCATGAGATTCTATGAGATTCGACGGGTTTGGGCGAGATTTGATGGAATTCAACGAGATTCCAGACAGTAGGATGTGATTAGGTGCGATTCAGCTCGATTTAGCTCAGCTCATTTTCTTTGCCTCTCTTTGACTCATTTCAGCTCCATTCAGCTCGAATCTGGTCAGTCCGACTCGATTCAGCTCGATTCTGCTCTATTCGGCACGATTCAGCCGTGTTTGGTCCTATTCGGCGCTGTTCAGCTGTATTGAACTCTTTTCTACTCTATTCATCTCTGTTCAACTCCATTAGACTCCATTCTATACCATTCTACTCCATTCTATTCTACGGAATCCTACCCCTCCCTACCCTATCCTAGTCTAGTCTGTTCTTTTCTATTCTGTTGTATTGTATTCTCCTTTTCTATTTTCTCTATTCCATCCTACGCTACTCTACCATACCCTACACTAAACTAACCTATCCTGACCTATGCTGTTATTCTATTTTATTCTATTTTCTGTGTTCCACCGTATGCTACCCTATCCTATGCTACCCCACCGTACCATACCCTACTACTTAGGGGTACTCAATAAGGGTACTAGTTTGGGCAAGAGTACTACCTATGGCAGGGGTACTAGTTCAGGCTACTAGATGAGGCCACTCTACCAGATAAGAGTTCTAGTGAAGGCAAGGGTACGAGTTAAGACTACTAGTCAAGGCAAGGGTACTAGTTAAGGCTACTAGTCGAGGCAAGGGTACTAGTTAGGGCCAGGGTACTTGTTAAGGGTACCGGTTAAGGCAAGGCTACTAATTAAGGGTATTAGTAAGGCAAGGGTACCAGTTAAGGCTACTAATTGAGGCAAGGGTAGTAGTTAAGACTGATAGTTAAGGCAAGGTTACTAGTTAAGGCCAGGGTACTAGTTAAGGCTACTGGTTAAGACAAGGCTACTAGCTAAGGGTGCTAGTAAGCTAGGCTACTAGTTAAGGGGGTGCCAGTTAAGGCAAGGCTACTAGTTAAGGGTGCTAGTTAAGGCAAGGCTACTAGCTAAGGGTGCTAGTTAAGGCAAGGCTACTAGTTCAGATTACTTATTTAGGGTACTTGTGAAGGCAAGCGCACCGTTCAAGGCTAGTTGTCAAGACTACTGACCTATGCCACTAGTCTTGCTGGCTTGTCCAGCTGACTAGTCTAGACTACTACTCTAACCTTCTCTTGTCTACTCTACTGTAGTCTACTTTCGTCTACCCTAGTCTACCCTATCATAAACTACCCTATCCTAACCTTTTCTAATCTATTCGATTTGATTCGGTTCAAAGCATTTCGATGCGATTGGACGCGATTACGCTTGAATCGGCTCGATTGGGCTCGATTGAGCACCATCAGCTCGATTTGGCTCAAATCGCTTCGATTCAGCTCGTTTCGGCTCCATTCGACTCATTTCAGCCTTATTCGGCCCTATTTGCCTCGATTCGACTCTTTTCTGTTCTATTTGTCTCTATGCGACTCCATTGCACTCCATTCTATTCTATTCTCTTCTACCCTACCCTGCCCTAGTCTAATCTATTCTAATGGATTCCATTCAACGCGATTCGAAGCAATTCGACGCGATTCATCTCGTTTTGTTTCCATTTGGCTCGATTCGGCTAGAATTGGCTCTATTCAGCCATATCCTGCACTATTTGACTCTATTCGACTCAATTCTACTCTACTCGTCTCTACTTTGCTCTGCTCTACCCTACAGTACTATATTCTGTTCTTTCTATTCTGTACTGTTCTATTCTGCCCTCCTCGCCCCTCCCCTCCCCTTCTCCAATCTATTTCGTTCGACTCGATTCGACGCATTTCCACGCGATTCGACGCGATTGGGCTTGAATCAGCTCGATTCCCTTCGGATCGGCTCGATTTGGCTCCATTTCACTCCATTTGTCTCGAATTCGTCGATTCTGCTGGATTCTGCTCGATTAGGCCTTCTTTGGCCCTATTGGGCCCTATTCTGCTCTATTTGACTCTTTTCTACTCTATTCCTCTCTATGCGACTCCATTCTATTCCATTCCACACCATTCTACACTATTCTCCTCTATTCTACCCATCCCTACCCTAACCTATTCTAATTGATTCGATTCGATTTGACCCGATTCAAAGCAATTCCACGCGATTCGTCTCGTTTGGTCTCCATTCGGTTCAATTCGGCTAGGTTCTGCACTATTTGACTCCCTTCTAGTCTATTCTATTCTGTTGTGTTCTTTCTATTGTGTTCTGTTCTGTTCTATCCCATTCCGTTGTACTCTATTCTATTCTACCCTACCCAACCCTACCGCACCCCACCCAAACCTACCCTACTTTAATCTATTAGATTCAGTTCGATTCATTTCGACGCAATTTGACAGGTTTCAACGGGATTCGATGAGATCGGAAGGCATTCAACGGGATTCGAAGAGACTTGACGAGATTCCATGCGATTCGACGTGGTTCAGCAGGGTTCTATGAGATTTGACGCAATTCGAA
The DNA here is from genome assembly GCF_030014295.1 of Loxodonta africana. NCBI lineage: Eukaryota > Metazoa > Chordata > Mammalia > Proboscidea > Elephantidae > Loxodonta > Loxodonta africana. Next base: position 3,667,767 of record NC_087351.1, read on the forward strand.
GTTATTCGACGTGATAGGACGCGATTTGCCGTGATTCAGCGGCATTCAATGAAATTCAACGGGATATGAAGCCATTCGACATGGTTTGACACAAAATGATGTGATTGGACCTGATTTAACGTGATTTGATGCTATTCGACGCTATTCGGCGACAGTCAGTGCGATTCTGCTTGATTGAGATCGATTAGGTGCGATTTGGCACTATACGGCTCTTTTCGGCTCTATTCAGCTCCATTCAGCTCTATTCATCTCTCTTCGGCCTATTCAGCTCTATTCGACTCTATTCGACCCTACTCTTTTCTACTCTATTCTATTCCTTCTATTTTCTGGTAATCTCTTCTACTCTACTGCATTCTAGTCTACTCTCCCCTCCCCTCCCCTTCTCTAATGTATACGTTTCGATTGAATTTGACGCACTGAGCGTGCTTCGACGCGATTAAGCTTGAATCGGCTCTATTCAGATCGATTTGGCTCTGTTCGGCTCTATTAAACTCCATCCGGCTCGTTTCGGCTTGAGTTGCTTCAATTCTGCTCGACTCGGCCTTATTCAGCCATATTCTGCTCTATTCGACTCTTTTCTACTCTATTTGTCTCTATTTGACTCAATTCTACTCCGTTCTAGTCATTCCACACCATTCAACACTATTCTGCTCTACCCTACCCTACACCACTCTAATTTACTCTAATCGATTCAACGCTATTCCTATCTTTTTGTCTCCATTTGTCTCTACTCAGCTCTATTCAACTCTGTCACACTCTATTCTACTGTATTATACTCTAGTCTTCTCTATTCTACTGTATTGTTTCTATTCTGTTCTGTTCTATTCTACTCTATCCTACCCTACCCTATGCTTCCCAACTCTAATCTATTCTACTCCATTTGATTGGATTTGATTCAACCCATTTCAACGCGATTCGGCTCGATTTGGCTCTGTTCGAACCTATTCTACTCTATTCCCCTCTACTCTACTCTAGCCTACTCTTTTCTGTAATTGTTCCGTATTGTTCTCTTCTATTCTGTTCTTTCTATTTGTCTCTACTCTAGTCCACCACACCTTACCATACCCGAACCTCCTCTACTCTAATCTATTCAATTCAATTCGATGAATTTTGATGCAATTCGGGTCGAATCAGTTCGATTCGTGTCCATTCAGCTCCATTTGGCTCGAATAGTGTCGATTCAGCTTGATTAGGCTCAATTCACTGGATTCGGCTCGATTTGGCTCAATTCAGCTCGATTCGGCCCTCTTCGGCTCTTTTCTACTCTACTTGACCCCACTGTACACCATTCTACCTCATTGTACACTATTCTACTCTACCGTACTCCAATTTACTGTCATTTATTCAATGGGATTCGACACGATTTGTCTAGTTTCGTCTCCATTTGGCTCGATTCGACTCTATTCCACTCTGTTCTACTCTGCTCTATTCTATTCTACTGTACACTCTTCTGCTCTGCTCTACCCTTTTCTACTCTATTCTATTGTATTCTTTCTATTCTCTTCTACTGTGTTCAATTCTAGTCTACTCTTTTCTATCCTACCCTACTCTAATCTATTCTACTGGATTCGATTCCATGCATTTCGATGCGTTTCTTCTCAACTCGGCTCCATTGCACTTTGTTCATCCCCCTTCGGCTCAAATCGGTTCATCTCTAATCGGCTCCATTCGGCTCTAGTCAGCTCTATTTGGCTCTATTCAGCTCTATTCGGCTCTATGAGACTCTACTCAACTCTATTATCTCTTTTTAACTCCATTCATCTCCATTCTACACCGTTCTACTCCATCCTACTCTATTCGTCTTTATTCTATTGTATTGTACTCTACCCTACTCTAGTCTCTTCTAAGCGATTGGATTTGTTTTGACTTGGATCGATGGGATTCAATGCAAGTCGACGGGATTTGGCATGATACGGCACGATTCCACGGGATTCGGCGTGATTTGTCTTGATTTCTATCGCTTCAGCTCTTTTTGGCTCTATTTGGCTCTATTCGGCAATGTTCGACTCTATTCTACTCTTCTATGCTCTACTGGACCCTATTCTATTCTTTCAGTTCTGTTCTATTCTACCCTGTTCTGTTCTACTGCATTCTATTCTACCCTACCCTCCTCTAACTTAACCTACTGTAATCTGCTCAATTCTATTGAACACGCTTGAACGCAATTCGACCTGATTAGGGTCGTATCAGCTCGATTCAGCTCCATTTGACTCGATTCGGTTCTACTCGGCTCTTTTCCCCTCTATCTGGCTCTTTTTTGCAGTATTCGAATCTATTTGACTCTAGTCTACTCTACTCTCTTCTTTCTGTTCTGTTCTATTCTACTCTATTCTATTCTATCCTACCCTACCCTCACCTTACCTGCCCTACACAAATCTTTTTGATTTGATTCGACACGTTTCAATGCTATTTGACATGATTCATCTCGATTCACCTCGAATTTCGTCGAATCAGCTCTATTCAGTTCCGATCGGCTCTTTTCGGCTCTATTCAACTCGATTTGACTCTATTCTACTGCACTCGACTCTACTTAATTCTGTTCTATTCTTCCTATTGTGTTCTGTTCTGTTCTATTCTAACCTCTCCTACCCTACCCTCCTCTACTCTAAACTATTCAATTCGATTCAATGCATTTCAATGCAATTCCATGTGATTAGGCTTGAGTTGGCTTGAGTTAGCTCTATTTGGCTGGCGTCGGGTCGATTCGGCTTGATTCTGCTCTCTTAGCATAATTAGGCTCGATGCAACCTTCTTCAGCCCTGTTCGGCTCTATTCAACTCTTTTCTACTTTATTCATCTCTATTGGACTCCATTCGACTGCACTCCACACCATTCTACTCTGTTCGACTCCATTCTACACTATTCTATTCTGTTCTACCCTACCCTACTCTATTCTATTCTAATTGATTCGATTCATCGCGATTTGTCCCGTTCCCTCTCCATTCGACTCAATTCACCTCGAATTGTATCTATTCATCTATATTCTGCACTACTCGACTCTGACTATTCTACTCTGCTGAACTCTACTCCATTCTACTCTTCATATTCTCTTCTGTATTACTCTTTGCTACCCTATTCCATTCTTCTGTGCCCTAACCTACCAAATCCCAGCCTAACCTACACTACTCTAATCTGTTCAATTTAATTCTATGCCGTTCAATTTGACCCGATTTGACACAATTCGATGGGATTCATGAGATTCTATGAGATTCGACGGGTTTGGGCGAGATTTGATGGAATTCAACGAGATTCCAGACAGTAGGATGTGATTAGGTGCGATTCAGCTCGATTTAGCTCAGCTCATTTTCTTTGCCTCTCTTTGACTCATTTCAGCTCCATTCAGCTCGAATCTGGTCAGTCCGACTCGATTCAGCTCGATTCTGCTCTATTCGGCACGATTCAGCCGTGTTTGGTCCTATTCGGCGCTGTTCAGCTGTATTGAACTCTTTTCTACTCTATTCATCTCTGTTCAACTCCATTAGACTCCATTCTATACCATTCTACTCCATTCTATTCTACGGAATCCTACCCCTCCCTACCCTATCCTAGTCTAGTCTGTTCTTTTCTATTCTGTTGTATTGTATTCTCCTTTTCTATTTTCTCTATTCCATCCTACGCTACTCTACCATACCCTACACTAAACTAACCTATCCTGACCTATGCTGTTATTCTATTTTATTCTATTTTCTGTGTTCCACCGTATGCTACCCTATCCTATGCTACCCCACCGTACCATACCCTACTACTTAGGGGTACTCAATAAGGGTACTAGTTTGGGCAAGAGTACTACCTATGGCAGGGGTACTAGTTCAGGCTACTAGATGAGGCCACTCTACCAGATAAGAGTTCTAGTGAAGGCAAGGGTACGAGTTAAGACTACTAGTCAAGGCAAGGGTACTAGTTAAGGCTACTAGTCGAGGCAAGGGTACTAGTTAGGGCCAGGGTACTTGTTAAGGGTACCGGTTAAGGCAAGGCTACTAATTAAGGGTATTAGTAAGGCAAGGGTACCAGTTAAGGCTACTAATTGAGGCAAGGGTAGTAGTTAAGACTGATAGTTAAGGCAAGGTTACTAGTTAAGGCCAGGGTACTAGTTAAGGCTACTGGTTAAGACAAGGCTACTAGCTAAGGGTGCTAGTAAGCTAGGCTACTAGTTAAGGGGGTGCCAGTTAAGGCAAGGCTACTAGTTAAGGGTGCTAGTTAAGGCAAGGCTACTAGCTAAGGGTGCTAGTTAAGGCAAGGCTACTAGTTCAGATTACTTATTTAGGGTACTTGTGAAGGCAAGCGCACCGTTCAAGGCTAGTTGTCAAGACTACTGACCTATGCCACTAGTCTTGCTGGCTTGTCCAGCTGACTAGTCTAGACTACTACTCTAACCTTCTCTTGTCTACTCTACTGTAGTCTACTTTCGTCTACCCTAGTCTACCCTATCATAAACTACCCTATCCTAACCTTTTCTAATCTATTCGATTTGATTCGGTTCAAAGCATTTCGATGCGATTGGACGCGATTACGCTTGAATCGGCTCGATTGGGCTCGATTGAGCACCATCAGCTCGATTTGGCTCAAATCGCTTCGATTCAGCTCGTTTCGGCTCCATTCGACTCATTTCAGCCTTATTCGGCCCTATTTGCCTCGATTCGACTCTTTTCTGTTCTATTTGTCTCTATGCGACTCCATTGCACTCCATTCTATTCTATTCTCTTCTACCCTACCCTGCCCTAGTCTAATCTATTCTAATGGATTCCATTCAACGCGATTCGAAGCAATTCGACGCGATTCATCTCGTTTTGTTTCCATTTGGCTCGATTCGGCTAGAATTGGCTCTATTCAGCCATATCCTGCACTATTTGACTCTATTCGACTCAATTCTACTCTACTCGTCTCTACTTTGCTCTGCTCTACCCTACAGTACTATATTCTGTTCTTTCTATTCTGTACTGTTCTATTCTGCCCTCCTCGCCCCTCCCCTCCCCTTCTCCAATCTATTTCGTTCGACTCGATTCGACGCATTTCCACGCGATTCGACGCGATTGGGCTTGAATCAGCTCGATTCCCTTCGGATCGGCTCGATTTGGCTCCATTTCACTCCATTTGTCTCGAATTCGTCGATTCTGCTGGATTCTGCTCGATTAGGCCTTCTTTGGCCCTATTGGGCCCTATTCTGCTCTATTTGACTCTTTTCTACTCTATTCGTCTCTATGCGACTCCATTCTATTCCATTCCACACCATTCTACACTATTCTCCTCTATTCTACCCATCCCTACCCTAACCTATTCTAATTGATTCGATTCGATTTGACCCGATTCAAAGCAATTCCACGCGATTCGTCTCGTTTGGTCTCCATTCGGTTCAATTCGGCTAGGTTCTGCACTATTTGACTCCCTTCTAGTCTATTCTATTCTGTTGTGTTCTTTCTATTGTGTTCTGTTCTGTTCTATCCCATTCCGTTGTACTCTATTCTATTCTACCCTACCCAACCCTACCGCACCCCACCCAAACCTACCCTACTTTAATCTATTAGATTCAGTTCGATTCATTTCGACGCAATTTGACAGGTTTCAACGGGATTCGATGAGATCGGAAGGCATTCAACGGGATTCGAAGAGACTTGACGAGATTCCATGCGATTCGACGTGGTTCAGCAGGGTTCTATGAGATTTGACGCAATTCGAAGTTATTCGACGTGATAGGACGCGATTTGCCGTGATTCAGCGGCATTCGATGAAATTCAACGGGATATGAAGCCATTCGACATGGTTTGACACAAAATGATGTGATTGGACCTGATTTAACGTGATTTGATGCTATTCGACGCTATTCGGCGACAGTCAGTGCGATTCTGCTTGATTGAGATCGATTAGGTGCGATTTGGCACTATACGGCTCTTTTCGGCTCTATTCAGCTCCATTCAGCTCTATTCATCTCTCTTCGGCCTATTCAGCTCTATTCGACTCTATTCGACCCTACTCTTTTCTACTCTATTCTATTCCTTCTATTTTCTGGTAATCTCTTCTACTCTACTGCATTCTAGTCTACTCTCCCCTCCCCTCCCCTTCTCTAATGTATACGTTTCGATTGAATTTGACGCACTGAGCGTGCTTCGACGCGATTAAGCTTGAATCGGCTCTATTCAGATCGATTTGGCTCTGTTCGGCTCTATTAAACTCCATCCGGCTCGTTTCGGCTTGAGTTGCTTCAATTCTGCTCGACTCGGCCTTATTCAGCCATATTCTGCTCTATTCGACTCTTTTCTACTCTATTTGTCTCTATTTGACTCAATTCTACTCCGTTCTAGTCATTCCACACCATTCAACACTATTCTGCTCTACCCTACCCTACACCACTCTAATTTACTCTAATCGATTCAACGCTATTCCTATCTTTTTGTCTCCATTTGTCTCTACTCAGCTCTATTCAACTCTGTCACACTCTATTCTACTGTATTATACTCTAGTCTTCTCTATTCTACTGTATTGTTTCTATTCTGTTCTGTTCTATTCTACTCTATCCTACCCTACCCTATGCTTCCCAACTCTAATCTATTCTACTCCATTTGATTGGATTTGATTCAACCCATTTCAACGCGATTCGGCTCGATTTGGCTCTGTTCGAACCTATTCTACTCTATTCCCCTCTACTCTACTCTAGCCTACTCTTTTCTGTAATTGTTCCGTATTGTTCTCTTCTATTCTGTTCTTTCTATTTGTCTCTACTCTAGTCCACCACACCTTACCATACCCGAACCTCCTCTACTCTAATCTATTCAATTCAATTCGATGAATTTTGATGCAATTCGGGTCGAATCAGTTCGATTCGTGTCCATTCAGCTCCATTTGGCTCGAATAGTGTCGATTCAGCTTGATTAGGCTCAATTCACTGGATTCGGCTCGATTTGGCTCAATTCAGCTCGATTCGGCCCTCTTCGGCTCTTTTCTACTCTACTTGACCCCACTGTACACCATTCTACCTCATTGTACACTATTCTACTCTACCGTACTCCAATTTACTGTCATTTATTCAATGGGATTCGACACGATTTGTCTAGTTTCGTCTCCATTTGGCTCGATTCGACTCTATTCCACTCTGTTCTACTCTGCTCTATTCTATTCTACTGTACACTCTTCTGCTCTGCTCTACCCTTTTCTACTCTATTCTATTGTATTCTTTCTATTCTCTTCTACTGTGTTCAATTCTAGTCTACTCTTTTCTATCCTACCCTACTCTAATCTATTCTACTGGATTCAATTCCATGCATTTCGATGCGTTTCTTCTCAACTCGGCTCCATTGCACTTTGTTCATCCCCCTTCGGCTCAAATCGGTTCATCTCTAATCGGCTCCATTCGGCTCTAGTCAGCTCTATTTGGCTCTATTCAGCTCTATTCGGCTCTATGAGACTCTACTCAACTCTATTATCTCTTTTTAACTCCATTCATCTCCATTCTACACCGTTCTACTCCATCCTACTCTATTCGTCTTTATTCTATTGTATTGTACTCTACCCTACTCTAGTCTCTTCTAAGCGATTGGATTTGTTTTGACTTGGATCAATGGGATTCAATGCAAGTCGACGGGATTTGGCATGATACGGCACGATTCCACGGGATTCGGCGTGATTTGTCTTGATTTCTATCGCTTCAGCTCTTTTTGGCTCTATTTGGCTCTATTCGGCAATGTTCGACTCTATTCTACTCTTCTATGCTCTACTGGACCCTATTCTATTCTTTCAGTTCTGTTCTATTCTACCCTGTTCTGTTCTACTGCATTCTATTCTACCCTACCCTCCTCTAACTTAACCTACTGTAATCTGCTCAATTCTATTGAACACGCTTGAACGCAATTCGACCTGATTAGGGTCGTATCAGCTCGATTCAGCTCCATTTGACTCGATTCGGTTCTACTCGGCTCTTTTCCCCTCTATCTGGCTCTTTTTTGCAGTATTCGAATCTATTTGACTCTAGTCTACTCTACTCTCTTCTTTCTGTTCTGTTCTATTCTACTCTATTCTATTCTATCCTACCCTACCCTCACCTTACCTGCCCTACACAAATCTTTTTGATTTGATTCGACACGTTTCAATGCTATTTGACATGATTCATCTCGATTCACCTCGAATTTCGTCGAATCAGCTCTATTCAGTTCCGATCGGCTCTTTTCGGCTCTATTCAACTCGATTTGACTCTATTCTACTGCACTCGACTCTACTTAATTCTGTTCTATTCTTCCTATTGTGTTCTGTTCTGTTCTATTCTAACCTCTCCTACCCTACCCTCCTCTACTCTAAACTATTCAATTCGATTCAATGCATTTCAATGCAATTCCATGTGATTAGGCTTGAGTTGGCTTGAGTTAGCTCTATTTGGCTGGCGTCGGGTCGATTCGGCTTGATTCTGCTCTCTTAGCATAATTAGGCTCGATGCAACCTTCTTCAGCCCTGTTCGGCTCTATTCAACTCTTTTCTACTTTATTCATCTCTATTGGACTCCATTCGACTGCACTCCACACCATTCTACTCTGTTCGACTCCATTCTACACTATTCTATTCTGTTCTACCCTACCCTACTCTATTCTATTCTAATTGATTCGATTCATCGCGATTTGTCCCGTTCCCTCTCCATTCGACTCAATTCACCTCGAATTGTATCTATTCATCTATATTCTGCACTACTCGACTCTGACTATTCTACTCTGCTGAACTCTACTCCATTCTACTCTTCATATTCTCTTCTGTATTACTCTTTGCTACCCTATTCCATTCTTCTGTGCCCTAACCTACCAAATCCCAGCCTAACCTACACTACTCTAATCTGTTCAATTTAATTCTATGCCGTTCAATTTGACCCGATTTGACACAATTCGATGGGATTCATGAGATTCTATGAGATTCGACGGGTTTGGGCGAGATTTGATGGAATTCAACGAGATTCCAGACAGTAGGATGTGATTAGGTGCGATTCAGCTCGATTTAGCTCAGCTCATTTTCTTTGCCTCTCTTTGACTCATTTCAGCTCCATTCAGCTCGAATCTGGTCAGTCCGACTCGATTCAGCTCGATTCTGCTCTATTCGGCACGATTCAGCCGTGTTTGGTCCTATTCGGCGCTGTTCAGCTGTATTCAACTCTTTTCTACTCTATTCATCTCTGTTCAACTCCATTAGACTCCATTCTATACCATTCTACTCCATTCTATTCTACGGAATCCTACCCCTCCCTACCCTATCCTAGTCTAGTCTGTTCTTTTCTATTCTGTTGTATTGTATTCTCCTTTTCTATTTTCTCTATTCCATCCTACGCTACTCTACCATACCCTACACTAAACTAACCTATCCTGACCTATGCTGTTATTCTATTTTATTCTATTTTCTGTGTTCCACCGTATGCTACCCTATCCTATGCTACCCCACCGTACCATACCCTACTACTTAGGGGTACTCAATAAGGGTACTAGTTTGGGCAAGAGTACTACCTATGGCAGGGGTACTAGTTCAGGCTACTAGATGAGGCCACTCTACCAGATAAGAGTTCTAGTGAAGGCAAGGGTACGAGTTAAGACTACTAGTCAAGGCAAGGGTACTAGTTAAGGCTACTAGTCGAGGCAAGGGTACTAGTTAGGGCCAGGGTACTTGTTAAGGGTACCGGTTAAGGCAAGGCTACTAATTAAGGGTATTAGTAAGGCAAGGGTACCAGTTAAGGCTACTAATTGAGGCAAGGGTAGTAGTTAAGACTGATAGTTAAGGCAAGGTTACTAGTTAAGGCCAGGGTACTAGTTAAGGCTACTGGTTAAGACAAGGCTACTAGCTAAGGGTGCTAGTAAGCTAGGCTACTAGTTAAGGGGGTGCCAGTTAAGGCAAGGCTACTAGTTAAGGGTGCTAGTTAAGGCAAGGCTACTAGCTAAGGGTGCTAGTTAAGGCAAGGCTACTAGTTCAGATTACTTATTTAGGGTACTTGTGAAGGCAAGCGCACCGTTCAAGGCTAGTTGTCAAGACTACTGACCTATGCCACTAGTCTTGCTGGCTTGTCCAGCTGACTAGTCTAGACTACTACTCTAACCTTCTCTTGTCTACTCTACTGTAGTCTACTTTCGTCTACCCTAGTCTACCCTATCATAAACTACCCTATCCTAACCTTTTCTAATCTATTCGATTTGATTCGGTTCAAAGCATTTCGATGCGATTGGACGCGATTACGCTTGAATCGGCTCGATTGGGCTCGATTGAGCACCATCAGCTCGATTTGGCTCAAATCGCTTCGATTCAGCTCGTTTCGGCTCCATTCGACTCATTTCAGCCTTATTCGGCCCTATTTGCCTCGATTCGACTCTTTTCTGTTCTATTTGTCTCTATGCGACTCCATTGCACTCCATTCTATTCTATTCTCTTCTACCCTACCCTGCCCTAGTCTAATCTATTCTAATGGATTCCATTCAACGCGATTCGAAGCAATTCGACGCGATTCATCTCGTTTTGTTTCCATTTGGCTCGATTCGGCTAGAATTGGCTCTATTCAGCCATATCCTGCACTATTTGACTCTATTCGACTCAATTCTACTCTACTCGTCTCTACTTTGCTCTGCTCTACCCTACAGTACTATATTCTGTTCTTTCTATTCTGTACTGTTCTATTCTGCCCTCCTCGCCCCTCCCCTCCCCTTCTCCAATCTATTTCGTTCGACTCGATTCGACGCATTTCCACGCGATTCGACGCGATTGGGCTTGAATCAGCTCGATTCCCTTCGGATCGGCTCGATTTGGCTCCATTTCACTCCATTTGTCTCGAATTCGTCGATTCTGCTGGATTCTGCTCGATTAGGCCTTCTTTGGCCCTATTGGGCCCTATTCTGCTCTATTTGACTCTTTTCTACTCTATTCGTCTCTATGCGACTCCATTCTATTCCATTCCACACCATTCTACACTATTCTCCTCTATTCTACCCATCCCTACCCTAACCTATTCTAATTGATTCGATTCGATTTGACCCGATTCAAAGCAATTCCACGCGATTCGTCTCGTTTGGTCTCCATTCGGTTCAATTCGGCTAGGTTCTGCACTATTTGACTCCCTTCTAGTCTATTCTATTCTGTTGTGTTCTTTCTATTGTGTTCTGTTCTGTTCTATCCCATTCCGTTGTACTCTATTCTATTCTACCCTACCCAACCCTACCGCACCCCACCCAAACCTACCCTACTTTAATCTATTAGATTCAGTTCGATTCATTTCGACGCAATTTGACAGGTTTCAACGGGATTCGATGAGATCGGAAGGCATTCAACGGGATTCGAAGAGACTTGACGAGATTCCATGCGATTCGACGTGGTTCAGCAGGGTTCTATGAGATTTGACGCAATTCGAAGTTATTCGACGTGATAGGACGCGATTTGCCGTGATTCAGCGGCATTCGATGAAATTCAACGGGATATGAAGCCATTCGACATGGTTTGACACAAAATGATGTGATTGGACCTGATTTAACGTGATTTGATGCTATTCGACGCTATTCGGCGACAGTCAGTGCGATTCTGCTTGATTGAGATCGATTAGGTGCGATTTGGCACTATACGGCTCTTTTCGGCTCTATTCAGCTCCATTCAGCTCTATTCATCTCTCTTCGGCCTATTCAGCTCTATTCGACTCTATTCGACCCTACTCTTTTCTACTCTATTCTATTCCTTCTATTTTCTGGTAATCTCTTCTACTCTACTGCATTCTAGTCTACTCTCCCCTCCCCTCCCCTTCTCTAATGTATACGTTTCGATTGAATTTGACGCACTGAGCGTGCTTCGACGCGATTAAGCTTGAATCGGCTCTATTCAGATCGATTTGGCTCTGTTCGGCTCTATTAAACTCCATCCGGCTCGTTTCGGCTTGAGTTGCTTCAATTCTGCTCGACTCGGCCTTATTCAGCCATATTCTGCTCTATTCGACTCTTTTCTACTCTATTTGTCTCTATTTGACTCAATTCTACTCCGTTCTAGTCATTCCACACCATTCAACACTATTCTGCTCTACCCTACCCTACACCACTCTAATTTACTCTAATCGATTCAACGCTATTCCTATCTTTTTGTCTCCATTTGTCTCTACTCAGCTCTATTCAACTCTGTCACACTCTATTCTACTGTATTATACTCTAGTCTTCTCTATTCCACTGTATTGTTTCTATTCTGTTCTGTTCTATTCTACTCTATCCTACCCTACCCTATGCTTCCCAACTCTAATCTATTCTACTCCATTTGATTGGATTTGATTCAACCCATTTCAACGCGATTCGGCTCGATTTGGCTCTGTTCGAACCTATTCTACTCTATTCCCCTCTACTCTACTCTAGCCTACTCTTTTCTGTAATTGTTCCGTATTGTTCTCTTCTATTCTGTTCTTTCTATTTGTCTCTACTCTAGTCCACCACACCTTACCATACCCGAACCTCCTCTACTCTAATCTATTCAATTCATTTCGATGAATTTTGATGCAATTCGGGTCGAATCAGTTCGGTTCTTGTCCATTCAGCTCCATTTGGCTCGAATAGTGTCGATTCAGCTTGATTAGGCTCAATTCACTGGATTCGGCTCGATTTGGCTCAATTCAGCTCGATTCGGCCCTCTTCGGCTCTTTTCTACTCTACTTGACCCCACTGTACACCATTCTACCTCATTGTACACTATTCTACTCTACCGTACTCCAATTTACTGTCATTTATTCAATGGGATTCGACACGATTTGTCTAGTTTCGTCTCCATTTGGCTCGATTCGACTCTATTCCACTCTGTTCTACTCTGCTCTATTCTATTCTACTGTACACTCTTCTGCTCTGCTCTACCCTTTTCTACTCTATTCTATTGTATTCTTTCTATTCTCTTCTACTGTGTTCAATTCTAGTCTACTCTTTTCTATCCTACCCTACTCTAATCTATTCTACTGGATTCGATTCCACGCATTTCGATGCGTTTCTTCTCAACTCGGCTCCATTGCACTTTGTTCATCCCCCTTCGGCTCAAATCGGTTCATCTCTAATCGACTCCATTCGGCTCTAGTCAGCTCTATTTGGCTCTATTCAGCTCTATTCGGCTCTATGAGACTCTACTCAACTCTATTATCTCTTTTTAACTCCATTCATCTCCATTCTACACCGTTCTACTCCATCCTACTCTATTCGTCTTTATTCTATTGTATTGTACTCTACCCTACTCTAGTCTCTTCTAAGCGATTGGATTTGTTTTGACTTGGATCGATGGGATTCAATGCAAGTCGACGGGATTTGGCGTGATACGGCACGATTCCACGGGATTCGGCGTGATTTGTCTTGATTTCTATCGCTTCAGCTCTTTTTGGCTCTATTTGGTTCTGTTCGGCAATATTCGACTCTATTCTACTCTTCTATGCTCTACTGGACCCTATTCTATTCTTTCAGTTCTGTTCTGTTCTATCCTGTTCTGTTCTACTGCATTCTATTCTACCCTACCCTCCTCTAACTTAACCTACTGTAATCTGCTCAATTCTATTGAACACGCTTGAACGCAATTCGACCTGATTAGGGTCGTATCAGCTCGATTCAGCTCCATTTGACTCGATTCGGTTCTACTCGGCTCTTTTCCCCTCTATCTGGCTCTTTTTTGCAGTATTCGAATCTATTTGACTCTAGTCTACTCTACTCTCTTCTTTCTGTTCTGTTCTATTCTACTCTATTCTATTCTATCCTACCCTACCCTCACCTTACCTGCCCTACACAAATCTTTTTGATTTGATTCGACACGTTTCAATGCTATTTGACATGATTCATCTCGATTCACCTCGAATTTCGTCGAATCAGCTCTATTCAGTTCCGATCGGCTCTTTTCGGCTCTATTCAACTCGATTTGACTCTATTCTACTGCACTCGACTCTACTTAATTCTGTTCTATTCTTCCTATTGTGTTCTGTTCTGTTCTATTCTAACCTCTCCTACCCTACCCTCCTCTACTCTAAACTATTCAATTCGATTCAATGCATTTCAATGCAATTCCATGTGATTAGGCTTGAGTTGGCTTGAGTTAGCTCTATTTGGCTGGCGTCGGGTCGATTCGGCTTGATTCTGCTCTCTTAGCATAATTAGGCTCGATGCAACCTTCTTCAGCCCTGTTCGGCTCTATTCAACTCTTTTCTACTTTATTCATCTCTATTGGACTCCATTCGACTGCACTCCACACCATTCTACTCTGTTCGACTCCATTCTACACTATTCTATTCTGTTCTACCCTACCCTACTCTATTCTATTCTAATTGATTCGATTCATCGCGATTTGTCCCGTTCCCTCTCCATTCGACTCAATTCACCTCGAATTGTATCTATTCATCTATATTCTGCACTACTCGACTCTGACTATTCTACTCTGCTGAACTCTACTCCATTCTACTCTTCATATTCTCTTCTGTATTACTCTTTGCTACCCTATTCCATTCTTCTGTGCCCTAACCTACCAAATCCCAGCCTAACCTACACTACTCTAATCTGTTCAATTTAATTCTATGCCGTTCAATTTGACCCGATTTGACACAATTCGATGGGATTCATGAGATTCTATGAGATTCGACGGGTTTGGGCGAGATTTGATGGAATTCAACGAGATTCCAGACAGTAGGACGTGATTAGGTGCGATTCAGCTCGATTTAGCTCAGCTCATTTTCTTTGCCTCTCTTTGACTCATTTCAGCTCCATTCAGCTCGAATCTGGTCAGTCCGACTCGATTCAGCTCGATTCTGCTCTATTCGGCACGATTCAGCCGTGTTTGGTCCTATTCGGCGCTGTTCAGCTGTATTCAACTCTTTTCTACTCTATTCATCTCTGTTCAACTCCATTAGACTCCATTCTATACCATTCTACTCCACTCTACACTATTCTATTCTACGGAATCCTACCCCTCCCTACCCTATCCTAATCTAGTCTGTTCTTTTCTATTCTGTTGTATTGTATTCTCCTTTTCTATTTTCTCTATTCCATCCTATGCTACTCTACCATACCCTACACTAAACTAACCTACCTGGACTGATGCTGTTCTATTTGATCCTGTTTTCTCTGTTCCACCTTGTGCTAACCTACCCTATGCTACCCTAATGTACCATATCCTAATACTTAGGGGTACTCAATAAGGGTACTAATTAAGGGCACTGTTTCAGGCTAGGCTAGTACTAAAGGCAAGGGTACTAGTTAAGGTCAGGGTAATAGTTTTGGATACTAGTCCAGACTTCTAGTGAAGGCAAGAGTACTAGTTAAGGCTACTAGTTAAGGAAAGAGTACTAGTTAAGGCAAGGCTACTAGATAATGCCAGGGCACTATTTAAGGCTATTTGTTAGGGCAAGGCTAGTAGTTAAGGTACTAGGAAGGCAATTCTACTCATTAATACCACTAATTAAGGCAAGGGTACTAGTTAAGGCAGGGGTACTAGTTAATACTATTGTTAATGCAAGGTTACTAGTTAAGCCAATGGTACTTTTTAAGACTATTAGTTTAGGCAAGGATACTAGTGCAGATTACTAATTTATGGTGTCAAGGCAAGGGTACTATTCAAGGCTAGTTGTCTAGGCTACTGACCTATGCCACTAGTCTAGCTGACTAGTCCACCTTACTATTCTAGGCTACTACTCTAGCCTTCTCTTGTCTACTCTACTGAAGTCTACTTTCATCTACCCTAGCCTACCCTATCATAAACTACCCTACCCTAACCTCTTCTAATCTAATCGATTTGATTCCGTTCAAAGCATTTCGATGCGATTGGATGCGATTATGCTTGAATTAGCTCGATTCGGCTGAATTCACACCATCAGCTCAATTCAGCTCGATTTGGCTCGAATGACTTCAATTCAGCTCGATTCTGCTTGTTTCGACTCGATTTGGCTCGGTTCAGCCTTATTCGGCCGTATTCAGCTCGATTCGACTCTTTTCTACTCTATTTGCCTCTATTCGACTCCATTCTACTCTATTCTATTCTTCCCTATCCTACCCTACTCTAATCTAGTCTAATGGATTCGATTCGACACGATTAGAAGCAATTCGATGCGATTTCCCTCGTTTTGTTTCGATTTGGCTCGGTTTGGTTAGAATTGGCTCTATTCAACTATATCCTGCACTATTTCAATTTATTTGACTCTATTCGACTCAATTCTACTCTGCTCTTCTCTACCTTACTCTTCTCTGTTCTACCGTACTGTACTATATTCTATTCTTTCTATTCTGTACTGTTCTATTCTATTCTACCCTCTCCGCTCTTCCCCTACCCGTTTCTAATCTATTTGATTTGATTCAATGCAACGCATTTCCAAGTGATTCGACGCGATTAGGCTTGAATCAGCTCGATTCAGTTTGATTTGGCCGGATTTGGCTCCGTTTCAATCCATTCGGCTCTATTTGGCTCGAATTGCATCGATTCTGCTGGATTCTGCTCGATTAGGACTTATTTGGGCCTAGTTGGCTCTATGCGACACTTTTATACTCTATTCATCTCTATCCCTCTCTATTTGACTCCATTCTATTCCATTCCATACCATTCTACACTATTCGCCCCTATTCTATTCTATCTTTCCCTACCCTAATCTATTCTAATTGATTCGATTTGATTTGACCTGATTCGAAGCGATTCAACGTGATTCGTCTCGTTTTGTCTCCATTGGGCTCAATTCGGCTAGCTTCTGCACTATTTGACTCTATTGTGCTCTACTCTATTCTATTTGATTGTATTCTTTCTATTCTGTTCTGTTCTCTCCTAGTCTGTTGTATTCTATTCTATTCTACCCTACCCATCCCTACTGCACCCCACCCAAACCTACCCTACTTTAATCTCTTTGATTCGATTTGATTCAGTTCGACGCGATTTGACAGGATTAGACGAGATCCTAAGGCATTCAACGGGATTTGAAGAGACTTGACGAGATTCCATGCAATTCGACGAGATTCAGCAGAATTCTAGGAGATTTGAAGCAATTCGAAGTTATTTAAAGTTATACAACACGATTCGCTCTGATTCGAAGACACTCAATGAAATTTGATGCAATATGAAGCGATTCAACCCGTTTGACCAAAACGATGTGATTCGACATGATTTGATGCTATTCAGTGACAGTCGGTGCGATTCTGCTTGATTCAGATTGATTAGATGCGATTCGTCACTATACGGCTCTTTTCGACTGTATTCATCTCCATTCAGGTCTATTCGTCTCTTTTCGGCCTATTCGGCTCTATTTGACTCTGTTCAACCCTACTCTTTTCCACTCTATTCTATTCTATTCCTTCCATTCTGTTCTAATCTCTTCTATTCTGCTCTACTCTATTCTCTTATACCCTCGTTTCAATTCGATTTGATGCATATTAAGCTTCAATCAGCTCGATTCAGATCGATTTGGCTCTACTCGGCTCAATTAGACTCCATTCGACTCCATTCATCCCCCTTCAGGTCAAATCAGTTAGATTCAGGTCTAATCGGCTCCATTCCACTCTAGTCGGCTCTAATAGGCTCTATTCAGCTCTATTAGGCTCCACTCAACTGTATTATCTCTTTTTGACTCCCTTCAACTCCATTCAACTCCATTCTACACCATTCTACTCCATTCTTCTCTATTCTATTGTATTGTACTCTACCCTACTCTAGTCTGTTCTAATCGATTCGATTTGATTTGACTTGACTTGATGGGATTCAGTGCAATTCGATGCGATATGGCACGATTCCACTGGATTCGGCGCGATTCTTCTTGATTTCTATTGCTTTGGCTCTTTTTGGCTGTATTTGGCTGTATTCGGCAATATTCGACTCTATTGTTCTCTACTCTTTTATACTCTGCTCTACTCGACCTATTCTATTCTTTCAGTTCTGTTCTGTTCTATCCTGTTCTGTTCTACTGCATTCTATTCTACCCTACCCTACCCTAACTTACCCTACTGTAATCTGTACAATTCTATTGGACATACATGGATGTGATTCGACCTGATTCCAGTCATATCAGCTCGATTCAGTTCCTTTCCACTCCGTTAGACTCGATTCGGTTCTACTCTGCTCTTTTCTGCTCTATTCAGCTCTTTTCGGCAGTATTCGACTATATTTGACTCTAGTGTACTCTACTCTATTCGTTCTGTTCTGTTCTATTCTACTCTATTCTATTCTACCTTACCCTACCTTAACCTTACCTGCCCTACACTAATCTATTTGATTCGATTCGACATGATTCATCTCAATTCACCTCGAATTTGGTCAATTCGTCTGTATTCAGCTCTGTTCAGCTCTTTTCAGCTCTATTCAACTCGATTTGACTCTATTTTACTGTACTCGACTCTACTTAATTTTATTCTATTCTTTCTACTATGTTCTGTTCTGTTCTATTCTAACCTCTCCTACCGTACTCTCCTCTAATATATTCAATTTGATTCAATGTAGTTCGACGCGATTCCATGTGATTAGGCTTGAATCGGCTTGAGTTAGCTGTATTTGGTTTGAATCGGGTCAGTTTGGCTCGATTCTGCTGGATTCAGCCTAATTAGGCTCGATCCAAACTTATTCGGCCCTGTGCAGCTCTATTCAACTCTTTTCTACTTTATTCATCTCTATTTGGCTCCATTTGACTCCGTTGCACACGATTCTACTCTGTTCGACTCCATTCTACACTATTCTTTTCTATTCTACTCTACTCTATTCTAATCAATTCGATTCATCACGATTTGTCTAGTTTCCTCTTCATTTGACTCGATTCAGCTCGAATTGGATCTATTCATCTCTATTCTGCACTACTCGACTCTGACTATTCTACTCAACTCTACTCCATTCTACTCTTTGTATTCTGTTCTACTGTATGCTCCTCTATTCTATTCTTCTGTGCCCTACCCTACCAAATCCCAGCCTAACCTACACTAGTCTAACATGTTCAATTTAATTCAAATCCTTTCAATTCAACCCAATTTGACAGAATTTGACAGGATTCGGTGAGATTCCACGAGATTCGACGGATTTTGGTGGGATTTGATGGAATTCAATGAGATCCGATGCAATAGGGTGCGATTTGGCTCGATTTAGCTCAGCTCATTTTGCTTGTCTCTATTTGGCTCGTTTCAGCTCCATTCGGCTATATTCAGCTCGAATCTGTTCAAATTGACTCGATTTGGCTTGATTCGTCTCTATTCGGCTCGATTCGGCCCTATTTGGCCCTTTTCGGCGCTATTCGGCTCTACTCAACTCTTTTCTACTCTATTCATCTCTGTTCGACTCCATTAAACTCCATCCCACACCATTCTACACTATTCTATTCTACAGAACACTACCCAACCCTACCCTATCATATTCTAGTCTGTTCTTTTCTATTCTGTTCTAGTCTATTCTCGTTTTCTATTTTCTCTATTCCATCCTATGCTACTCTACCATACCCTACACTAAATTAACCTCCCCGACCTATGCCATTCTATTTTATTCTTTTTTGTCTGTTCCACCGTATGCTACCGTACCCTATGGTACCTCACCGTATCATACCCTACTATTTAGGGTTACTCAAAAAGGGTACTAATTAAGGGTACTAGTTCGGCCAAGGGTACGACTTAAGGCAAGGGTACTAGATCAGGTACTAGGTCAGGTACAAGTTAAGGTCAGGGTACTAGTTAAGGCAAAGTTTCTAGTTAAGACTACTAGTTAAGACAAGGGTACTAGTTAAGGGTACTAGTTAATGCAAGAGTACTAGTTAAGACTACTAGTTAATGCAAGGCTATTAGTTAAGATTCAGCTTGATTTGGCTCGAATTGCTTCAATTCAGCTCATTTCGACTCGATTCGGCTTGGTTCAGCCTCATTCAGCCCGATTCGGCTCGATTCGACTCTTTTCTACTCTATATTTCTCTGTTTGACTGCATTTGACTCCATTCTACTCCTTTCTACTCTATTCTGTTGTACCCTACTCTAGTCTATGCTAGTGGATTCGATTCGAAGCAATTCGACGCGATTCGTCTCGTTTTGTTTCCATTTGGCTCGATTCGGCTATAATTGGCTCTATTCAGCTATATCCTGCACTATTGGACTCTATTCAACTCAATTCTACTCAGCTCTGCCCTACTGTACTATATTCTATTCTTTCTATTCTGTACTGTTCTATTCTATTCTACCCTCCCTGCCCCTCCCGTACCCTTCTCTAATCTATTTGATTCGATTCGATGTGATGCATTTCCACGCGATTCAACGTGATTAGACTTGAATCAGCTCAATTCACTTCAAATTGGCTCGATTTGGCTCTATTTCACTCCATTCGGCTATATTTGTCTCGAACTGCATTGATTCTGCTGGATTCTGCTCTATTAGGCCTTACTTGGCCCTATTTTGCCTATTCGACTCTTTTCTACTCTATTCATCTTTATCCATCTCTATTCGACTCCGTTCTATTCCATTCCACATTATTCTTCACTATTTTCCTCTATTCTATCCTACCCTTCCCTATCATAATCTATTCTAATTGATTCCATTTGATTTGACCTGATTCGAAGCGATTCAACGCGATTCGTCTCGTTTTGTTTCCATTCGGCTCAATTCAGCTAAGTTCTGCACTATTTGACTCTATTCTACTCTACTCTATTCTATTCTGTTGCATTCTTTCTATTCTGTTCTATTCTCTCCAATTCCGTTGTACTGTATTCTATTCTACCCTACCAAACCCTACTGCATCCCACCCAAACCTACCCTACTTTAATCTATTTGACTCAATTTGATTCAGTTCGACGCGATTTGACAGGATTCGATGGGATTGGACAAGATCTGAAGGCATTCGACGGGATTAGAAGAGATTTGACCAGATTCTATGCAATTCAACGTGATTCAGCAGAATTCTATGATATTTGACGCAATTCCATGTTATTCGAAGTGATACGATGCGATTCGCCGTGATTCAACGACATTCAACCCAATTCGACGTGGATATGAAGTGATTTGACCTGGTTTGACACAAAACGATGCGATTCAATGCGATTCGACGGTATTCAGTGACAGTCAGTGCAATTCGGCTTGATTCAGATCGATTAGCTGTGATTCGGCACTATACGGCTCTTTTCAGCTGTATTCAGGTCTATTCGGCCTACTCGGCTCCAAACGACTGTATTAGACTCTACTCTTTTCCACCCTATTCTATTCTATTCCTTCTATTCTGTTCTAATCTCTTCTATTCTCCTCTACTCTATTCTACCCTCCCCTCCTCTACCCTTCTCTAGTCTATACGTTTCTATTGGATTTGATGCATTTAACGCGATTTGACACGATTAAGCTTGAATTGGCTCGATTCGGATCGGTTTGGGTCTATTTGGCTCAATTAGGCTCCATTCGGCTCATTTGGGCTTGAATCACTTCGATTCTACTCGATTCGGCCTTATTCGGGCCTATTCTGCTCTATTCGACTCTTTTCTACTCTATTCGTCTCTATATGACTCCATTCTACTCCATTCTATTCATTCCACACCATTGTACTCTATGCTACTCTATTCTGCTGTATCCTACCCTATGCCACTCTAATTTACTCTAATCAATTCGATGCGATTCCTCTCATTTCATCTGTATTCGGCTCTGTTACACTCTAGTCTACTCTATTGTACTGTAGTCTACTCTTCTCTATTCTATTGCATGGTTTCTATTCTGTTCTATTTCTAGTCTTCCTTGCTGTGCAGTGCCGTGCCCTGCCATGCCGTGCCCTGCCCTACCCTGCCTTCCCGTCCCCTCCCCTCCCCTCCCCTCTCCTCCCCTCCCCTCCCCCGCTCTGCCCTGCTCTGCCCTGCTTTTCAGCACAAATCGGTGTGAATCAATGCAGTTTTACCCAGTTTGACACCATTTGGCGTGATTCGACTTGATTCAACTAGATTCTATTCTATTTTTCTAATCTCTCTGTTCCACCCTTTACTACCCTACCCTACCCTGCCCTAATCTAGTCTGTTCTTTTCTATTCTATTCTCTCTATTCCACTCTATGCTACCCCACCATATGCTACCGTAACATGTGCTACACCAACCCTACCCTATCCTTACCCTACCATACTCTACCTGACGAGTCAAGTCTACTAGTCAGGGCTAATTTCACTCAGCATAATGCCTTCCAGATTCATCCATGTTATGAAATGTTTCACAGATTCATCACTGTTCATTATCAATGCATAATGCCCCATTGTGTGACTATACCATAATTTAATCATCCATTTATCTGTTGATGGGCACCTTAGTTGCTTCCATCTTTCTGTTATTGTAAACAGAGTTTCAATGAACATGGGTGTGCATATATTTGTTCGTGTAAAGGCTCTTATTTCTCTAGGATATATTCCAAGAAGTGGGATTGCTGGATCGTATGGCATTTCTATTTTTAAGCGTTTTAAGGAAGCACCAAATCAATTTCCAAAGTGGTTGTACCATTTTACTTTCCCACCAGTAATGTATAAGTGTTCCAATCTCTCCACCTTCTCTCCAACATTTACTGTTTTGTGTCTTTTGGATTAAACCACCTTTGTTGGAGTGAGATGAAATCTCATTGTAGTTTTGATTTGCATTTCTCTAGTGACTAATGATCTTGAACATTTCCTCATGTATCTGTTAACTACTCTTCTTTAGTGAAGTTTCTGTTCATATCTTTTACCCTTTTTTAAATTGGGTTATTTGTCTTTTTGTAGTTGAGTTTCTGCAGTATCACGTAGATTTTAGATATCAGGCACTGATCAGAAATTTCATAGCTAAAAACTTTTTCCCAGTCTGTAGGTAATCTTTTTACTCTTTTGATAAAGTCTTTGGATGAGCATAGGGGTTTGATTTTTAGGAGCTCCCAGTTATCTGGCTTTTCATCCACATTTTTAGTAATGTTTTGTATACTGTTTATGCCATGTATTAGGGGTCTTAATGTTGTCCCTTTTTTTCTTCCAGTGGGATGCAGACCCAAAATTCTCATAAAAAGACCAGGCTTAACAGTCTGACTGAGACTAAAAGGACCCCGGTGGTCATGGCCCCCAGACCTTCTGTTGGCCCAGGACAGGAACCATTCCCAAAGCCAACTCTTCAGACAGGGATTGGACTGGACAATGGTTTGGAGAGGGATGCTGGAGAGGAGTGAGCTTCTTGGATCTGGTGGACATCTGAGACTATGCTGGCATCTCCTGCCTAGATGGGAGATGAGAGGGTAGAAAGGGATAGAAGCTGGAGAAATGGATACAAAAAGAGAGAGTGGAGGGAGGGAACACGCTGTCACATTAGGTGGAGACCAATTGGCAGTATGTAGCAAGGTGTATATAAGTTTTGTATGAGAGACTGACTTGATTTGTAAACTTTCACTTAAAGCACAATAAAAATTAAAAAAATGATTGGAAAAAAAGGCTGCGAGTGGTCATCTAAGATACTCCATTTGTCTCACCCCTTCAGGAACAAAGAAGAATGAAGAAAACTAAAAATACAAGGGAAAGATTAGTCCAAAGAACTAATGGACCACATCTACCATGGCCTCCACCAGACTTAGTGCAGTAAAACTACTTGGTGCCCGGATACCACCACTGGCTGCTGTGATAAGGATCACAATAGAGAGTTTTGGACACTCCTGAAGAAAAATGTAGAAAAATATTCTAACTCACAAAAAATACCAGACTTACTGGCCTGACAGACTGCAGAAACCCCGAGTGTATGCCCCCCAGGCACTCATTTAGCTCAGTAAAGAAGTCACTCTTGAGGTTCACCCTTCAGCCAAAGATTAGACAGGCCCATGAAACAAAATGAGACTAAAGGGGCACAACAGCCAAGGGGCAAGGACTGGAAGGCAGGAGGCTGCAGGAAAGGCAGTAATAGGGATCCCATGTCTGAGATGGGACAGTGTGACATGTTGTGGTTTTGGTAACCAATGTCATAAAACAATATATGTATTAGCTGCTTAATGAGAAGTTAGATTTTCCTGTAAACCTTCATCTAAAGTACAATAAAAAACAAAGGTGGAAACAATCCAAGTGTCTACCAAAAGATATTGAATATGCAAAATGTGACATAAAGATACGTGTGATATGTTGCAGCCATAAACATCAACGATGTTCTATTATTTGTAATAAATTGATGGACCTTGAATACATTCTTCTGAGTGAAATAACTGAAATCCCAAGAACAATTACTGCATGATCCCACTTATATGAAAATCTGCAGTAAGCAAAATACACTGTAGATTAAAGGCTAGGACGACTGGAGGCAAAAAAGTATGGGGAGTAATTGTTAAAAACAAAATAACAGCAACAAAATGAATATTCCTAACCAAATGAAAAGGAACCTGTGAAATATTGTATTTAAACTAGGTAATATTTTACTATACAAAGGCAGGCCAACCACTATTCTGCCAACAAAAGAGCACATAGAAACTATAAAATGGAGGCGTCATGTTGGAAATAACATACACAGCAGGCTGGTTAGGCTACAAGTAATCCATTTGTACTACAGAGAAGCAGTTACTGGATCATTCCAGAAAGAGGTGGCAGCATACTTTTGGGCAGTAGAATCCACTAAAAGGAAGGAGACTCACCATAAGGAGCAGCAATCCTTGGGTGGGTACAAGCGAGGTAGGAGGCCTGTGTAGAGTCAACTGGGGTCCATAATGGTCACCTGATACCCTATGGTGTGTTTGTAGCTGCACATTACATGGGGGGAAAATAAAGAAGGTCAGGTCACCCGATCAGAAAAACAGAACGCTGACATGAGCCTCCCAATGCCAGCAGTATCCTAATGGCTTCAGAAAAGAAAGGAGTCAGGAAAGTAAGAGTCATTTCTATTCACAGGTGGGCTTCCCCATGCTCTCTAGATCCACCCTCCCCACCATCTCTCAGGGCCAGTGCTTCCCCATGCCCTCCCTTGTCAGTTATCTGACCCTAACCCTTGCCTTGCTTCTTCCACTCCCACTGAACTGGCACCACGCCTGCCAGGGAAAGTGGAGATCAGAACCAAGAGATGAGATACACCTCAGACCTCCTATGACAGAAGAGACAAGGGGTGTGGCTGGGAAGCCCTACTACAAGAGGGATCTGTCATATTCTTCCAGATTGTTCAAGGAACACGCACCCAGTTCCTCATCTCCCTTACCTGTCAGTTCCCCTGAGCCACCAGAGTGAGGCCCAGCCCCACATACCTGCTCAGGTTTCACTGAGACCTTCAATTCACCTGGATCTCAGGTCTCCCAGCACAGGGACACATCAGAAGGTTCACACTGCCCACAGCCACGGTTGGAGAAATTCTGGCTGTGAAGGTCTGTATCTGGCTGTTTTTCAGCCAAATGAGCTGCCCTCAACTCAGGGTTCTTGGGGCCCTCTCTTCCCAGGCCCAGGAACTAACATTATATTTTCCTACCTCCTGGTTACTGGTGCTCTCTGACTCTAGAAAGGCTCCCCAGCTCTGAGGGGCAGGCTTTTGGTGGGACTTCCAAGCCAGGCTTGCCACAGGTGGACCTTTCTTACCAAAGTGACCTCTTTCATTTTTACAACTTTAAGGGGGTCTTTTGCAGCAGATCTGCCCAACACAATACGTGGTTTGTTGTTCTGATTGCTGCTTCCTTGGTTCTTGATTGTTGATTAAAGGGTCACGAAATCTTTGACAACTTCAAGTATGTCTCTATTTCCTTTGGTAGTCCAGTGTGGCAATTTTCGTTTTCTTTATGTACCGGTGTAATTCACACTGAACGTGTGATCTTTGAACTTCATCAGGTAGTTCTTAAAGTTTTATTCATTTTCAGGGTGAAATGTTGTGTCATCTTCATATCCCAGGTTGTAAATGACACTCCTCCAATCTTGATGTCCCATTCTTCTTCATATATTCTGGATTGTCAGATTATTTGTTAAACATAGAGATTGAAAAAGTAGGATGGAAGGATACAATATTGCTACATCTCTTTTCCATGAACACATGGAAGGGCCTACATCCCCCAAATGCCCCACTCACAATCTCTGATAAAGTACCCCAATGATGTCTAAGTGTTCTTGTTAACACATTCTAATGACACACAGGCACATACACAGATACACACACACACTGACAAGTGTTGTAAATATTTATCAATTCACTCTCCACTGGGAGCACTGCAAGCCTTGATTTGTAAAGGCTGACAATTTATCTGATACAAATAATTCCCCCATGGCCCATTTCAAGGTGCCAGCCTGATGCCACTGATCCACAATTGCGCATATATATGCTCCATCTACTATCTCAAGTTAACAGAAGCTGATTCCAGCGTAACTGATCCACTTTCCTATGAGTATGTACACACACTCCACCTGCACCATGAGAAGAACCCTTAACTCCCACCCCAATATGTAAACCAAATATCACTATATACCTCCAGAACACGCAACTCACAACTCCTGAACACACACATACAAATATTATATATACCCTGAATATACATACATACCACCTTTTACTGCGTAGAGTTTTACTGAAAATCTATGGTCTGTGAGTATTCACAGCCATTCCTACAACTATATATATGCTCTCCACACTTGCCTGAACAGGCGCATGTACAACCAAGAGTACCCATATATACTCAGTGACCACTGTACACACAATCAAACTATCTATCACCACCAAGGTCAAAATGTCATCTCATAAGCCACCCTAATACAGACCCACACAAAATTCCACATCTCTAAAACACATATAATACGCAATTCCCCAAAAGCATGCACAATTTATATAAACCCTCTCAGTTTCCAAATATACAGACTTAACCTCCTACATCCTCCAGAATAAACACCCTAGAAAACCAATGAAACCAAATACAAACACAGCCACATACAATCTATACTGCAAATATATATAAGTATACGATACAAACACAGAAAATGCACATACAAGCTATACCACCAAATTCTGCAAGAATTAGACCAGAATAGGCACAAAGAGGAACTCCGACTGCTTTCATACAGACAAAA
Source organism: Loxodonta africana (assembly GCF_030014295.1). Taxonomy (NCBI): domain Eukaryota; kingdom Metazoa; phylum Chordata; class Mammalia; order Proboscidea; family Elephantidae; genus Loxodonta; species Loxodonta africana. The sequence continues at coordinate 3,694,656 of NC_087351.1, forward strand.
CCCACATACACTCACCCAAAACTCAACCATGGGTATACACCCCAGACATTCAGAGATGCAGATAAAACTCTAAAACACTGCCAATCCTAGCACTCTAGCTAATATACACACACAACCTACACCCCTACATGCCCAGGTGTGCACAAATACCAGACACCACACACATGCACACACACAGACACAAGTATCCCCAATTCCTCAAAGTATACATGACCCAAAACACTATAGCACATCTCTAGAACATAGCCTCACTTTCCCAACATCCACATATGCCCAAACACGCATAGACATACCCTAACATTCTCCAAAGAAATGCAAATAGAATACTCCAAGAATAATTCACGCATCCACTCATGACTTACACACACCAGTATATACTCCCCACTCACAATGAAATAGCTCTTACACATCCTATAGAAATACACTGAAACCCCATTCCAGGTCCCATATCCCACATTTCTCAAAATCTCACACATAACCATATCAACATGCCTCTAGTATGTGTAAATACAATTGCCCACTCTCTGCAAATACAGAACCCCATCTTTTCGTCATATACACCCATCCTCATTTCCCAGAAAATACCATACTCCCTACTGAAAAATATTACACTTAGCCCTAGAAAATAGTCATCTAAACTGCCATGCCCCTTCATGAAACACACAAACTCACTACACATACAGCTGTCCTCATACCCCAATTATATCCTAAAGTATCCAGGATACTAAACTTATGCTAAAATACGACCCCATATCTTCCAGTACTAATGTAACCTCACGATGCCTGCCTATACATAATCCAACAACTCAAAATACTCAAACAGAAATCAATCCCTAATTTTCCAGAATACAGAATCATAGAAACCCCAGAATAAACATGGAAGGATGCATGTGCAACTCCAGAAAAGCACCAAAAGCAACACAACCATACAACATGCCCTGAGTACACACCAGTGACACTCCCTCATTCCCCAAATATATAAAAAGAACTGGTCCTGGGGTCCAAGATGGCGGACTAGGTAGACGCTACCTCGGATCCCTCTTGCAACAAAGACTCGGAAAAACAAGTGAATCCATCACATACATAACAATCTACGAACCCTGAACAACAAACACAGATTTAGAGATGGAAAACGAACAAATACGGGAAAGCAGCAATTGTTTTCGGAGCCTGGAGCCACCGTCCCAGTCAGGTAACCTTGGCGCCCGATTTAGGGCAAGGCCCAGGGAGCTGATGGTGCAAAAAAGGGACACAGCCCTACCCTCCTGAACTCACCCTGGGAGGGGGCCCAGCCAGTCCGGGTGGGCGGAGTGGCGACGCAGCCAGTGGGAGAAGTCCCGGGGAGGCAGCGACTGATTTTGGAGCCGGGAGGGCAGCGTCCCAGCCGGGGAATCTTGCCGCCGGGCTTTTGACTGGGCGCTGTCACGGCACAAGCACGGAGAGCTGCTCCACTCCCCTGAACTAACCCCGGGAGAGGGCCCAGCCAGTTCGTGGGGGTGCCACAGCAACACGGTTGTCAGGACGAGAAGTCCCAGGGAGGCAGCGACTGATTTTGGAGTCGGGAGTACACCGTCCCAGCAGGGGAACCTTGACGCTGGATGTGGGACTGGCAGCGGAGGATCTCACCACGGCTTCAGCGGGCCAGATCCCTGGGGGCAATCTCCACACAGCCAGCACACATAGGCAACACACCCATCGGGAATCTCAGATAAAATAGTCATTCCAAGCAAGACAAGCAACTCTGGCTATATTCTGAGGTGCTGAACTCCTATATCTCTGATCCCTCCCCCACCCTCCCCAGGCGGCTTCATTAACATTGGAATTTCCTGAGCCAGAGGGAGAACGGCTCCGGCTCCGCGGTGGCTTTGCTTCCCCCCCTTTTTTGTTTTGGTCTTTTCCTAACCCACTCTTCCGGCCTGAGAGAAGGCAACACAAAAAACCCAGGGACCAAAAATCCACCCCTAATTGGACTAAAAACATAGAACCAGCTAGAGCCAAGCATATATGATCCAAATCTCAAACTTTCATCCTTACAGGGAACAAGGTGATGGTTATAATCCAAAGGCAGTTCTGATAGGGATCTGACTGCATTTTTTTTTAGCGGATTTTCTGGAAAAACTAGTTTCCCAGTGATGGCTCGGAGACAGCAGTCCATATCAAACCACATAAAGAAGCAGACCATGACAGCTTCTACAACCCCCCAAACAAAAGAATCAAAATCTTTCCCAAATAAAGATACAATCCTGGAATTATCAGATACAGAATATAAAAAAACTAATTTACAGAATGCTTCAAGACATCAGAAAGGAATAAGGCAAACTGCAGAAAAAGCCAAGGAACACACTGATAAAACAGTTGAAGAACTCAAAATATTATTCAAGAACATAGTGGAAAAATTAATAAGTTGCAAGAATCCATAGAGAGAAAGCATGTAGAAATCCAAAAGATTAACAATAAAATTACAGAATTAGACAACGCAATAGGAAGTCAGAGGAGCAGACTCGAGCAATTAGAATGCAGACTGGGACATCTGGAGGACCAGGGAATTAACACCAACATAGCTGAAAAAAAATCAGATAAAAGAATTTAAAAAAATGAAGAAACCCTAAGAATCATGTGGGACTCTATCAAGAAGGATAACTTGCGAGTAATTGGAGTCCCAGAACAGGGAGGGAGGTCAGAAAACACAGAGAAAATAGTTGAAGAACTCCTGACAGAAAACTTCCCTGACATCATGAAAGACGAAAGGATATCTATCCAAGATGCTCATCGAAACCCATTTAAGATTGATCCAAAAAGAAAAACACCAAGACATATTATCATCAAACTCGCCAAAACCAAAGATAAACAGAAAATTTTAAAAGCAGCCAGGGAGAAAAGAAAGGTTTCCTTCAAGGGAGAATCAATAAGAATAAGTTCAGACTACTCAGCAGAAACCATGCAGGCAAGAAGGGAATGGGACGACATATACAGAGCACTGAAGGAGAAAAACTGCCAGCCAAGGATCATATATCCAGCAAAACTCTCTCTGAAATATGAAGGCAAAATTAAGATATTTACAGATAAACACAAGTTTAGAGAATTTGCAAGAACCAAACAGAAGCTACAAGAAATACTGAAGGATATTGTTTGGTCAGAAAACGAATAATATCAGATACCACCACAACACAAGGTCACAAAACAGAACATCCTGATATCAATTCAAATAGGGAAATCACAAAAACAAATTAAGATTAATTTAAAAAAGTGCTCATAACAGGGAATCACTGAAGTCAGTCAATATGTAAAAGATCACAATAATCAAAAAGAGGGACTAAATACAAGAGGCATAGAACTGCCATATGGAGAGTGATACAAGGCGATACAGAACAATACAAGTCAGGTTTTTACTTAGAAAAATATGGGTAAATAATAAGGTAACCACAAAAAGGTATAACAACTCCATAACTCAAGATAAAAGCCAAGAAAAACATAACGACTCAACAAACATAAAGTCAAACACTACGAAAATGAGGATCTCACAATTTACTAAGAAAAAGTCTCAGCACAAAAAAGTATGTGGAAAAATGAAATTGTCAACAACACACATAAAAAGGCATCAAAATGACAACACTGAACACTTATTTATCTATAATTATGCTGAATGTAAATGGACTAAATGCACCAATTAAGAGACAGAGAGTCTCAGACTGGATAAAGAAACACGATCCGTCTATATGCTACCTACAAGAGACACACCTTAGACTTACAGACACAAACAAACTAAAACTCAAAGGATGGAAAAAATACATCAAGCAAACAATAAGCCAAAAAGAAGAGGAGTAGCTATATTAATTTCTGACAAAATAGACTTCAGACTTAAATCCACCACAAAGGATAAAGAAGGACACTACATAATGATAAAAGGGACAATTGATCAGGAAGACATAACCATATTAAATATTTATGCACCCAATGACAGGGCTGCAAGATACATAAATCAAATTTTAACAGAACTGAAAAGTGAGATAGATACCTCCACAATTATAGTAGAAGACTTCAACACACCACTTTTGGAGAAGGATGGGACATCCAATAAGAAGCTCAATAGAGACACGGAAGACCTAATTACAACAATCAACCAACTTGACCTCATTGACTTATACAGAACTCTCCACCCAACTGCTGCAAAGTATAGTTTTTTTTCTAGCGCACATGGAACATTGTCTAGAATAGACCACATATTAGATCTTAAAACAAACCTTTGCAGAATCCAAAACATCGAAATATTACAAAGCATCTTCTCAGACCACAAGGCAATAAAACTAGAAATCAATAACAGAAAAACTAGGGAAAAGAAATCAAATACTTGAAAACTGAACAATAGCCTCCTGAAAAAAGACTGCGTTATACAAGACATTAAGGAGGGAATAAGGAAATTCATAGAATGCAACGAGAATGAAAATACTTCCTATCAAAACCTCTGGGACACAGCAAAAGCAGTGCTCAGAGGCCAATTTATATCGATAAATGCACACATACAAAAAGAAGAAAGAGCCAAAATCAGAGAACTGTCCCTACAACTTGAACAAATAGAAAGTGGGCAACAAAAGAATCCATCAGGCACCAGAAGAAAACAAATAATAAAAATTAGAGCTGAACTAAATGAATTAGAGAACAGAAAAACAATTGAAAGAATTAACAAAGCCAAAAGCTGGTTCTTTGAAAAAATTAACAAAATTGATAAACCATTGGCTAGACTGACTAAAGAAATACAGGAAAGGAAACAAATAACCCGAAAAAGAAACGAGAAGGACCACATCACAACAGAACCAACTGAAATTAAAAGAATCATATCAGATTATTACGAAAAATTGTAATCTAACAAGTTTGCAAACCTAGAAGAAATGGATGAATTCCTGGAAAAACACTACCTACCTAAACTAACACATTCAGAAGTAGAACAACTAAATAGACCCATAACAGAAAAAGAGATTGAAACGGTAATCAAAAAACTTCCAACAAAAAAAAGCCCTGGCCCGGACGGCTTCACTGCAGAGTTCTACCAAACTTTCAGAGAAGAGTTAACACCACTACTACTGAAGGTATTTCAAAACATAGAAAATGACGGAATACTACCCAACTCATTCTATGAAGCCACCATCTCCCTGATACCAAAAAAAGGTAAAGACATTACAAAAAAAGAAAATTACAGACCTATACCCCTCATGAACATAGATGCAAAAATCCTCAATAAAATTCTAGCCAATAGAATTCAACAACATATCAAAAAAATAATTCACCACGATCAAGTGGGAGTTTTTTTATGCAAGATTGGTTTAATATCAGAAAAACCATTAATGTAATCCATCACATAAATAAAACAGAAGACAAAAACCACATGATCTTATCAATTGATGCAGAAAAGGCATTTGACAAAGTCCAACACCCATTTATGATAAAAACCCTCAGCAAAATAGGAACTGAAGGAAAATTCCTCAACATAATAAAGGGCATCTATGCAAAGACAACAACCAACATCACTCTAAATGGAGAGAACCTGAAGGCATTTCCCTTGAGAACAGGAACCAGACAAGGATGCCCTTTATCACCGCTCTTATTCAACATCGTGCTAGAAGTCCTAGCCAGGGCAATTAGGCTAGACAAAGAAAAAAAAGACATCCAGATTGGCAAGGAGGAAGTAAAATTACCTCTATTTGCAGATGACATGATCTTATACACAGAAAACCCTAAGAAATCTCCCAGAAAACTACTGAAACTAACCGAAGAGTTTGGCAGAGTCTCAGGTTATAAAATAAACATACAAAAATCACTTGGATTCCTCTACATCAACAAAAAGAACATCGAAGAGGAAATAACCAAATCAATACAATTCACAGTAGCCCCCAAGAAGATAAAATACTTAGGAATAAATCTTACCAAGAATGTAAAAGACCTATACAAAGAAAACTACAAAGCTCTACTACAAGAAATTCAAAAGGACATACTTAAGTGGAAAAACATACCTTGCTCATGGATAGGAAGACTTAACATAGTAAAAATGTCTATTCTACCAAAAGCCATCTATACATACAATGCACTTCCAATCCAAATTCCAATGTCATTTTTTAAGATGATAGAGAAACAAATCACCAATTTCATATGGAAGGGAAAGAAGCCTCAGATAAGCAAAGCATTACTGAAAAAGAAGAAGAAAGTGGGAGGCCTCACTCTACCTGATTTCAGAAGCTATTATACAGCCACAGTAGTCAAAACAGCCTGGTACTGGTACAAGAACAGGCACATAGACCAATGGAACAGAATTGAGAACCCAGATATAAATCCATGCACGTATGAGCAGCTGATATTTGACAAAGGACCAGTGTCAGTTAATTGGGGAAAAGATAGTCTTTTTAACAAATGGTGCTGGCATAACTGGATATCCATTTGCAAAAAAATGAAACAGGACCCATACCTCACACCATGCACAAAAACGAACTTCAAGTGGATCAAAGACCTAAACATAAAGACTAAAACGATAAAGATCGTGGAAGAAAAAATAGGGACAACCCTAGGAGCCCTAATACAAGGCATAAACAGAATACAAAACATTACCAAAAATGATGAAGAGAAACCAGATAACTGGGAGCTCCTAAAAATCAAACACCTATGCTCATCTAAAGACTTCACCAAAAGAGTAAAAAGACCACCTACAGACTGGGAAAGAATTTTCAGCTATGACATCTCCGACCAGTGCCTGATCTCTAAAATCTACATGATTCTGTCAAAACTCAACCAAAAAAAGACAAACAACCCAATCAAGAAGTGGGCAAAGGATATGAACACACACTTCACTAAAGAAGATATTCAGGCAGCTAACAGATACATGAGAAAATGCTCTCGATCATTAGCCATTAGAGAAATGCAGATTGAAACTACGATGAGATTCCATCTCACTCCAACAAGGCTGGCATTAATCCAAAAAACACAAAAGAATAAATGTTGGAGAGGCTGCAGAGAGATTGGAACTCTTATACACTGCTGGTGGGAATGTAAAATGGTACAACCACTTTGGAAATCTATCTGGCTTTATCTTAAACAGTTAGAAATAAAACTACCATAGAACCCAGAAATCCCACTTCTTGGAATATACCCTAGAGAAACAAGAGCCTTCACACAATCAGATATATGCACACCCATGTTTATTGCAGCTCTGTTTAAAAATAGCAAAAAGCTGGAAGGAACCAAGGTGTCCATCTAGGGATGAATGGCTAAATAAATTGTGGTATATTCACAGAACGGAATACTCCTCATCGATAAAGAACAGTGACGAATCTGTCAAACATTTCATAACATGGAGGAACCTGGAAGGCATTATGCTGAGCGAAATCAGTCAGAGGCAAAAGGACAACTATTGTATAAGACCACTATTATAAGATCTTGAGAAATATTTAAAACTGAGAAGAACACATACTTTTGTGGTTACGAGGTGGGGGGGGGAGGGAGGGAGAGGGTTTTTTTTACTGATTAATTAGCTGAAAAAAACTGCTTTAGGTGAAGGGAAGGACAACACTCAATACATGGAAGGTCAGCTCAACTGGACTGGACTGGATCAAAAGCAAAGTAGTTTCCGGGATAAACTGAATGCTTCAAAGGTCAGTGGAGCAAGGGCGGGGTTTGGGAACCATGGTTTAAGGGGACTTCTAAGTCAATTGGCAAAATAATTCTATTATGAAAACATTCTGCATCCCACTTTGAAGTGTGGAGTCCGGAGTCTTAAAAGCTAACAAGCGGCCATCTAAGATGCATCAATTGGTCTCAACCCACCTGGAGCAAAGGAGAATGAAGAACACCAAGGTCACAGGACAACTAAGAGCCCAAGAGACAGAGAGGGCCACATGAACCAGAGACCTACATTATCCTGAGAACAGAAGAACTAGTTGGTGCCCGGCCACAATCGATGACTGCCCTGACAGGGAGCACAATAGAGAACCCCCGAGGGAGCAGGAGATAAGTGGGATGCAGACCCCAAATTCTCATAAAAAGACCATACTTAATGGTCTGGATGTGACTAGAGGAACCCCGGCGGTCATGGTCCCCAAACCTTCTGTTGGCACAGGGTGGGAACCATCCCCGAAGACAATTCATCAGACATGAAAGGGACTGGACAGTGGGTGGGAGAGAGATGCTGATGAAGAGGGAGCTAATTATATCAGGTGGACACTTGAGACTGTGTTGGCATCTCCTGCCTGGAGGGGGGATGGGAGGATAGAGAGAGTTGGAGGCTGCCAAAGTTTTCAAGAAAGGAGAGACTGGAAGGGCTGACTCATTAGGGGGAGAGCAAGTGGGAGTAAGGAGTAAGATGTATATTAACTTATATGTGACAGACTGACTTGATTTGTAAACGTTCACTTGAAGCTCAATAAAAGTTAATAAAAAAAAGAACTGGTCCTACAGCCAAACTAATATACATAGATGTGGATAAAAACATCTACATAGATAAAAAAAAAAAAGATACACTCCCTCAAATGCCCCAAAGGAAAGCAGAGAAACCCACTCCAAACCTGCCATTAGGTACACACAAAGACCCAAAATTCATGGCAGAAGAGCCAGACCTAAAGTGTTCCCCTGAGCCACAATTTGTAAACTGCTCACCTCCAAGTCTTCGAGTGCACATGCCTATATCTCATGTCCTGCACTCTCCCACAAAAACACACTCATATTGAACCCCAAATATTCATGTAGACATCACCAACCCACACACTTAATACAAATACAAACTTCCCGAGAACCCATTCAACACGTACACAACCTCCAAACTGTGAATTCATATAAACACATTTCTAACAGAGCCCGTATAGGGCAGTAAAGCATAGTAGCAAAATTACTAAGGATGAGTTTGAGTAGCCTTTACCTTTGTTTGTAAGAGAATTGACAGGAGAAAGTGGAAGAGCAGTACACTGTTGTCTGCAGGGTCTGAGGTCTCGTCCTCGTACAGCCCAGCCTAGCCACTAGACCTACCCTTAGGGACTCTGCCATTCCCTGCTCATGCCTGCTTGTCTCCCTGAAAAGGACCTTCTGCAACTGACGCCTGAGGTCTTTAGAGGGCAGAAGTTCGCACCCCCCCCAGACCTGTCCCAGGAGACGGTGCGCATGTGTGACCTCCTAAAGCAAGGTGGGAATGGGATCACCTGAGCCCTGCTGGTGCAGTGGCTAAGTGCTAGAGCTGCTAACCAAAGGTCACCAGTTTGAATCCACCAGCCATTACTTGGAAACCCTATGGGGCCATTCTACCCTGTCCTATAGGGTCGCTATGAGTTGCAACCGACTCTAAGGCAATGGGTTTATGGAGAGCAGTGCAGGAGCAGAAAACAGAGCATCTGGGGTGCATTCTGAGGCTTCTTGGAAAGCAGGCTACACCTCCTCACCCGGAAGCTCCACGTTAGCCCTTCTGCCAAAGGAGGATGTCTGAAGCCACCATTCATGCTTTGCAAAAATTGTGGTCATTGCTGTTTTGTGCCATGGAGTCAATCCCCCCTCACAGAGACCCTACAGGACAGAGTAGAACTGCCGATTAGGTTTTCCTAGGCTGTAATCTTTATGGGAGCAGATTCCTTGCTCTTTCTTCTCTAAAGCCAGAGCCTCAGTTGCTGGGTATTTGGTTAACAGCCCAGAGCTTAACCTTGCACCATCAGGGCTCCTTACCTAAAGCATACCCTTTGCCATGTAGTCCATTCCGACTCACAGCGATCCTATAGGGTTTCCAAGGAGTGGATAATGGATTTGAACTGCCAAATTTTGGTTACCAGTTAGGCTCTTAACCACTTGGCACCACTTAAAATACAGTATCCTCGAATTGGGAATAGTGCTCTTACACATTTAGATACACTTTGGACCACATTCGTTTCTTCTTCTGAACGGACATTCAAAAAATACTGTTTCTTTTTCTTATTCACTTTGAAAGTTCTATTACACAACGGCACAGCCAAGGAATTTTAAACCTGGAAACACTGCAAGATATGCTTTTCTTCTGACACCACTCTTAAGCTTTTCCGACTGTATTTACTGTCATACAGTATTTTCATGCTGCACTTATTTAATGCATAGACATTTCACAATAAATATTGATGTACCAAGGTTTTGTCTGAAATGTACTTGTTACCTTGACTAAGACAGTTGAGAGGCAGGTCCCAGAAATTAGTCCCTGGCCTCACCTAGGTCATTGCTCCTCACAAGCTGAATGGCTTAAGATGTATCCTTAGCATCTATAAGTCAGATAAAAATTTATTCCAAAATAAAAGTTTATGGAATGAAAACAACTCCATTTATAATAGCATATAAGAGAATACAATATATAGGAATAAACGTACCCAGAGATGTGAAAGGCTTATACAGTGAAATTATAAAATACAGCCAAAAGATATTAAAGAAGACCTAAACAGATGCAAAGACATTCTGTGCTCATGGATTGGAAGACTTAATATAATCAAGATGTCAATACTACACAAAGTGATCTACAGATAGAACAAAACCCTGATCAAAATTCTTACAGCATTCTTTATTGAAATGGAAAAAAATCCTCATTTTTCTATTGAAAGACCAGAGACCCCGGATGTCAAAAGCAATTTTGAAAAAGAACGATGTAGCAGACCTTGCATTTCCTGACTTCCAAACATATTACAAAACTACTGTAAATCAAAGCAGTCTGATACTGGTTTAATGATAGACACATAGACCAAGGCAACAGAATTGAAAATCCAGAAATAAATCCAAACCTCTATGGTCAACTGATTTTCAGCAAGTGAGCCAAATCCATTTAAAGGAAAAAGAATAGTCTCTTCAACAAATGGTGCTGGCTAAACTGGATTTCCCCAAGCAGAAAAATAAAACAAGAACCATAACTCATACCATACACAAAAAACTAAATCAATGCAGATCAAGGACCTCAATTTAAGTCTAAAACCATACAGTTCTTGGAAGAAAATATAGGAGCAAACCTTTTTGGACCAAACTGATTTTCAGTGATAGATTATCAAACACAATAATGAATGCCCAAGCATCAGAAACTATGTAAGTGGGACCTCATAAAAAGTTAAATACTTATGCTCATCAAAAGACCTAATAAAAATAGGGAAGAGACCACCTACAGACTGGGAGAAATTCTTTGGGAAGGATATAAGTGACTGGAGTCTAATATCTAAAGTATATAGCAAAGTTCTACAACTTAATAACGGAAAGACAAATAACCATATCAAAAACTGGCCGAAGAACATGAAAAGACATTTCACCAAAGGGGATATTCAAATGGCCAGCAGACACACGAGAAGATGCTCAACTTCACTAGCCATCAGGGAAGTGCAAATCAAAACCACAATGAGATACCATTTCACTCCCACTAGGATGACTAAAATTTAAAAAAAAAAACTAAAAAATGCAAACTAACAAGTGTTGGAGGTGACATGGGAAAATCTGAACCCCTCATGCATTGCTGGTGAAAATGCAAAATGATACAGCCATTTTGCAAAAACAGTCTGCTGGTTCCTCAAAAAACTGGAGGTGGAGCTGCTATATGACCCAGCAACTCCACTACAGGAATATGCCCTAGGGATCTGGTAGAAGTGACACAAACAGACATAAGGACACCTTTTTCATTGCAGCACTATTCACAATAGCAAAATGGTGGAACAACCTGAGTGCCCATCGATCAATTAATGGATAAGTAAACTGTCATATATACGTACAAGGAAATACTACTCAGTAATCCAGGAGTTCCCAGAACACCTTGGAACATGAAGGAACCTAGAGGACATTATCTTGAGTGAAATAAGTCAGTCACAAAAGACAAATATTGTATGTTATCACTTTTTTTGAAATGATGTGAACAAATAAAAATATACAGAAAATAATGTTCATTACTGTTACCAGAGATGGGGTGGGGGGAAACGAAAATTCACTCACTAGATAGTAAACACTTGTTATTTCTGGTGATGGAAAAGGTAACACCAAATGAGAGTGAAATGTATGCAGCTTGATGAAGGCAAACCATGTCAGTAAAATGTACACAAGGAAAAAGAACTTGTTGGTGATAGCATATAACACACAATTTTGAAAGATAAGCAAAAACAACCAAAAAAAAAATATATATATATGCACGTAGGCATATACGTGTAAAAGTAAGTATGTATAAGTATACATAAGTGTGTATATAGGTGCAAACATATATGTATGTACATTTATTCCACATATTAATATATATAATAAATCACATAGAGGAAATAGTAATAAATATTTCTTAGATATAATCAAACACCTTACGGAATTGTTTTTCTGGATTTGAAGTGTTAGGACCAGAGTCTCACGGAACATCTTGGTCCACTGGCATGACATAGTTCATAAAGTTATATTTTACCTCTTAGTTTGCTGAATAGTGTCTGGGATTTCAAAAGCTTGAAGTGGCCTTCTAAGTTAAAACTATTGGTCTCTACTACTCGTCTGCAGCAAAACAGAATGTAGGAAACCAAAGACTCAAAGAAACTTGTCTACAAGACAAATAGTCTACAGAAACCACGGCCTCATCAGCCCTGAGACCAGAAAAACTAGCTAGTGCCCAGGTATCACTACCATTCCTTGTGATTAGGACCAAAATAGATGGATTCTGACAGAATGGGAGAAAAATGTGGAACAAAATCTCAAATTCATTAAAAAATTTTACTGGACTGGTTCAGACTTGAGGACTCCCCGAAATTATTGCCCTGAAATACTTGTCGAATTTTGAACTGAAACAAACCCCTTGTACCTGAATAACAGACTGGCTCCCAAAATAATGAACATCACCTGTAAATACTGTGTTCCTTAAAAATCACCTATATGGGACCAAACGGTCAACAATTTAAACAAAGATGAGAATGTCAGAGTCAGGGAAACGAGATTATAGGAAACAGGAAAACCAGAACGTAAATAAGGACAATGTTCAAGAATTGCGAAGAATGTAACCAATGTCACTGAACAAATTGTGGAGAAATTGTTGAACAGGAACCTAAAACACAGTAAAATATTATTTTTTTAAAAGTAATATGCTTAGAAATAGACAGCGGTGGTGCTTGCACAACATGATGAACACAGTGTCACTGAATTGCGCATGTGAAGAAGGTGGGAATCACACGTGTGTTGTTACATATATATTGGCCACAATAAAAAGAAAATTTTAAATATTTATGGACTCAAATAAAGCTCCAAAATTCGTTATACTTTCTGATATATAAGACCTAAGCAAATACATTCCCATTAAAGAAATGCACACTTAGTCCAAATCCAAAGATTGCTGCTTAAGAGGCCGTTCCTAAAATGAGAAATAAACTCGATTGAAATGTGAACCCTCTCAAGCTGGCTCTTTGTAAAGCCCCTGATTCCAGATTCACCCTCCCAGCCTTCCTACCAGACAAGGCACACAGCTGTGCTGCTTTTAAAAAGCAAGAAATCCATCACCCAAGGGTCAGTTTCACCTCAGGCAGCCCTGCTGTTCATTCAAACATCCCAGGCTGCTTTGCAATAAGAAATGCTTGATTTTCACATCACCTGCATTTGCACTTCCTACTACGTTGTATTTGCATTTTTACATGCACTATATCATACTCCCCCACGTGTCCGTCAGTTTGTCATACTGTGGGGGCTTGTGTGTTGCTGTGATGCTGGAAGCTATGCCACCAATATTCAGATACCAACAGGGTCACCCATGGAGGACAGGTTTCAGCTGAGCTTCCAGACTAAGACAGACCAGGAAGAAGAACCTGGCAGTCTACTTCTGAAAAGCATTAGCTAGTGAAAACCTTATGAATAGCAGTGGAACATTGTCTGATATAGTGCTGGAAGATGAGCCCCCCCCCCCCCAGTTTGGAAGGCACTCGAAAGATGACTGGGTAAGAACTGCCTCCTCAAAGTAGAGTTGACTTTAATGACGTGGATGGAGTAAAGCTTTCAGGACCTTCATTTGCTGATGAGGCACGACCCAAAATGAGAACAAACAGCTGCAAACATCCATTAATAATCGGAACCTGGAATGTACAAAGCATGAAACTAGGAAAATTGGAAATCATCAAAAATGAATGGAGCCCATAAACATCGATATTCTAGGCGTTAGTGAGCTGAAAAGGACTGGTATTGGCCATTTTGAATCAGCCAATCACATAGTCTACTATGCTGGGAATGACAACTCGAAGAGGAATGGTGTTGCATTCATCATCGAAAAGAACGTTTCAAGATCTATCCTGAAGTACAACGCTGTCAGTGATAGGATAATACCCACACACCTACAAGGAAGACCAGTTAATACGACTATGATTCAAATTTACGCACCAACCACTAAGGCCAAAGATGAAGAAATAGAAGAATTTTATCAGCTGCTACGGCCTGAAATTGATCGAACATGCAATCAAGATGCATTGATAATTACTGGCGATTGGAATGCGAACGTTGGAAACAAAGAAGAAGGATCAGTAGTTGGAAAATATGGCCCTGGTGACAGAAACAACGTCAGAGATCGAATGATAGAATTTTGCAGGACCAACGACTTCATTGCAAATACCTTCTTTCACCAACATAAAAGGTGACTATACACATGGACCTCGCCAGATGGAGCACACAGAAATCAAATTGATTACATCTGTGGAAAGAGACGATGGAAAAGCTCAATATCATCAGTCAGAACAAGGCCAGGGGCCGTCTGTGAAACAGACCATCAATTGCTCATATGCAAGTTCAAGTTGAAACTGAAGAAAATCAGAGAAAATCCACGAGAGCCAAAATATGACCTTGAGTATATCTCACCTGAATTTAGAGACCATCTGAAGAATAGATTTGATGCATTGAACACTAGTGACCACAGACCAGACAAGTTGTGGAATGACATCAAGGACATCATTAATGAAGAAAGCAAGAGGTCACTGAAAAGATAGAAAAGAAAGAAAAGACCAAGATGGATGTCAGAGGAGCTCTGAAATTTTCTCTGGAGTGTCGAGCACCTAAAGCAAAAGGAAGAACTGATGAAGTAAAAGAACTGAACGGAAGATTTCAAAGGGCGTCTGGAGAAGACAAAGTAAAGTATTATAATGACACGTGCAAAGAGCTGGAGATGGAAAACCAAAAGGGAAGAACACGCTTGGCGTTTCTCAAGCTGATAGAACTGAAGAAAAAATTCAAGCCTTGAGTTGCAATAGTGAAGGCTTCCATGGGGAAAATATTAAATGACGCAGGAAGCATCAAAAGAAGATGGAAGGAATACACAGAGTCATTTTACCAAAAAGAATTAGTCGATACTCAACCATTTCAAGAGGTGGCATATGATCAGGAACTGATGGTACTGAAGGAAGAAGTCCAACCTGCTCTGAAGGCATTGGCAAAAAACAAGGCTCCAGGAATTGATGGAATATCAATTGAGATGTTTCAACAAACAGATTCAGCGCTGGACGTGCTCACTCGTCTATACCAAGAAATATGGAAGACAGCTTCCTGGCCAACTGACTGAAAGAGATCCATATTTATGCCTATTCCCAAGAAAGGTGATCCAACCAAATGTGGAAATTATAGAACAATATCATTAATATCATACACAAGCAAAATTTTGCTGAAGATCTTTCAAAAACGGCTGCAGCAGTATATTGACAGGGGGCTGCCAGAAATTCAGGCTGGTTTCAGAAGAGGACATGGAACCAGGGATATCATTGCTCATGTCAGATGGATCCTGGCTAAAAGTAGAGAATACCAGAAGGATGTTTTCCTGTGGTTTATTGACTACACAAAGGTGTTCGTCTGTGTGGATCATAACAAACTATGGATAACACTGCGAAGGATGGGAATTCCAGAACACTTAATTGTGCTCATGAGGAACCTTTACATAGATCAAGAGGCAATCGTTCAGACAGGACAAGGGGATACTGCTTGGTTTAAAGTCAGGAAAGGTGTGCATCAGGGTTGTATTCTTTCACCATACCTAAAAAAATATATATATATTTTTTATTTAATCTGTATGCTGAACAAATAATCCGAGAAGCTGGACAGTATGAAGAAGAACGGGGCATCAGCATTGGAGGAAGACTCATTAGCAACCTGTGTTATGCAGATGACACAACCTTGCTTGCTGAAAGTGAATGAAGAGGCCTTGAAGCACTTAGTGATGAAGATCAAAGACCACAGAGTTCAGTATGGATTACACCTCAACGTAAAGAAAACAAAAATCCTTACAACTGGACCAATGAACAACATCATGATAAATGGAGAAAAGATTGAAGTTGTCAAAGATTTCATTTTACTTGGATCCACAATCAACAGCCATGGAAGCAGCAGACAAGAAATCAGAAGACGCATTGCATTGGGCAAATCTGCTGCAAAGGACTCTTCAAAGTGTTGAAGAGCAAAGATGTCACCCTGAAGACTAAGGTGCACCTGACCCAAGCCATGGTATTTTCAATTGCATGATATGCATGTGAGAGATGGAAAATGAATAAGGAAGGCAGAAGAGTTGACACCTTTGAATTGTGGTGTTGGCGAAAAATATTGAATATAACGTGTACTGCCAAAAGAACAAACAAGTCTGTCTTGGACGAAGTACGGCCAGAACGCTCCTTAGAGGCAAGGATGGCAAGACTGCATCTTACATACTTTGGACATGTTGTCAGGAGGGATCAGTGCCTGGAGAAGGACATCATGCTTGGTAGAGTACAGGGTAAGTGGAAAAGAGGAAGACCCTCAACAAGGTGGATTAATACAGTGGCTGTAACAATGAGCTCAAGTATAACAACAATTTTAAGGATGGCGCAGGACCGGGCAGTGTTTCCTTTTGTTGCGTGTAGGGTCGCTATGAGTTGGAACCGACTCTACGGCACCTAATGACAACAACAACATAACATACTCTCAGTGTCCCCTGTCTCTACAAATGTTCTAGGAATGCATGTTAAGAGATCTCCTAAGGAAAAGGTCCTCAATATATGTACTTCGGTTTACTTTTTCTCCTGTGTTGTGATTAGGAATACATGACAGCCAGTGTTATTTCCTTAATGCCTACACACTAGGTACTGTGGGAACAACATTTGGTTGCCAAGACAAAGGTGCCGGGTGAGGAGTTGTCATTGAAGAAACTATCTGGAACTGTCTGACTTTTGAAATAATTATGTATCACTATTGAATTACATTCATTATCAGAAATACAAACTTAAGCACAAACATAAAATAAAATAATCTGAGAAGCAACAGGAACCTACTTTTGCTCATGGAATTAGTGGCTGCTGGCCTTCCTTTGATGCAGTGGGGCTTATCTGGAAAGAGGATCATGAGTAAGGCTGGTCATGCTGGATCTCCCAGAGCTTTCAGCAGTGGACAGGAATTTGGGGACACAAGGACTGTTTTCTAAAAAAATGATGCATACTGTTGTAGGTTAAAACATCACAAAGTTTAGTAAGAGCAAAAAGAAAGTTTTATTTGGCATACATTCTAAGAGGTAAAAGTTGAGAAGCAGCCAAGCATGCTGGCAGAGCCATGACTGCCCAAGTCCAAGGAAATATTACAGAATAAGCAAGAAAGGGAAAATGGACAAGCATGCTGCCACAGCCATGCCTATCTGAGTCCAAAGAACATTGCCACAGCCATGCCTATCTGAGTCCAAAGAACATTACAAAGTCATCTGTATATATTAAGACTACAACATGGGCAAAACCACTGAAAGCTTCACCTGTTCACAGGTTGGCTAGAAATTATGATCCTACATTGTGAACTGTCCCTCTCAACAATCTTTGGTACAGGTTTCAGTATTGACAGGCAGGTCTTCATTGGTCCAACAAATTTCTATTCATCAAATGTTAATAGAAAAAGATAAGAGCGGAAAATCTTTTCTGTTTCGGCTTTTCCAAAAGGCTCCCTAAAAGATATTTTCCAAGATTATCTTAGCTATTGTCTTTATGCCTCAGGGCCCAGTTGATGTGTCCTTGTGAGTCCTTGCAAGCCCTTGTGAGCCCAGCTGCAGCTGGGTCACCTTTTATGTACTCAAGGACAGGGAATAATGACTCCAACATTTCCTAAATCAATACACACACTGTGTGCATACACACTCGAAATACGATGGAACTGCTGAGACAATCCTAATTTCAAACAGAGTTTCCTCATTGTCATATGTACCTCAGCCTTCATTAGATAAAGTTTCCCAAATTTGTTCATTAAATATTGGTGCCCTTGTAATAATCCAAGAACCTGCCACCTTGAGCTAAGAAGCAGGGTGAGTTTAGGGGCACAAAATTAGATACGTTGATAAGAAGTCTAGAGTAGAGCCTTTGTGGATAAGAGAAAGAACCCACAAATGGCCCTAAGAGGTTCATACCATTTGTGTTAGCAATGTAATTTGAAGAAAACATGTAGCATTTTGCCTGTCAGGTCCCCTTCATGGAATGTCTCCTCATCCCAACCTGCCCTCTGCCTCTCCCCCATTGTAGAATGTCTTGAGTCCTACATTATACTCCTGTTTAGATTTAAACTTCTCCCTCCTTTCCTTGGATCTCTGAGCATCTGTTGGAGCCAGATCACGCTTTGAGCCCAGGACGTGGTGACTTCATGTGCTGAAGGTTGCCAGAGAGCTGTGGTCTAGCCTGTGGAGACGACTTCAGCAGGAGGTAAGATGGTGGGGAGGGGGTGTGTTATCAGACCCCTGCCACCCCCTCAATCTTTGGAAATTCAAATTTGACACTTCCCTTGGGGACAAGCTCTCTGAGCAGGAGTAAGGAGTGGGCCCTTGACACCATCAAGGACATCCCACGTGGGGAGGATGAAGAGGCAGATTGGAAAAATGAAACAGGATGTTGGGAAAAAAGGTAAGGGGTTTTATACTGTGCATCATGAAAAGGAATGCTAGGTAGCAGATGGGGAAAGCACTCGTTTGAAGACTCACTCCTTCAAGAAATTCTGGAGGATGTCTTTCACTTCAGAAGATCCCTTCCCTGCTATTGAGCCTGCTGGGGGCACTTCAAACAGAGTGGATGTCAACCCTGTTCCATGTGTTGGAAAAAGTATATGAGGATGGCAGGGTGTCTGTCAGGGATTCCTGAGACAGGCTCTGAGAGTCAGTGACACCTTAGGCGTCTTAATTCTTGGTACACAGAGGCCTGGGGGTCTGGTTGAACTGCTCACAAGTTCTCTACTGGGGAACTTCTCAACTGGAGGGAAGAAACATAAAATTCAGTGCAGAGACTTTTGCAATATTCACCATTTCCTCGTTCCATACTGCCACTCATCACTTGAGATTCATTGCACTGATTCTGAGTGAGCAGGAAGGGAATTCGGGTGACCTAACACCTGGTTACCTTTCCTCCACCTCCATTCGCACTTTTCCTTTGTCTCAACAGAAACTCCAGTGCTGGGACTGAATATGAGCATGAATCCTGGTGCCTCCATGCCTCCTTTCACTGCACTGCCCTTTCCCCAGCCCACTCTCGCACCCTCACACCGAACACCCTGAGAGCAGCACCCACCCCTCATGACTTTATCATGCCCTTCTGGAGCCCCTCTGGGGCTCTTTGCTTTCCCCAGGACACTGCTAGTGCCAGGTGTTGGGGACTCTGGCCCCAGTGGGGCCCAGCCTGGCAAGGTTATTGTCCCTTTCAGGACAGAAAGGAGATCAGAAAAGCTCCCTGGAACTTAGACCTTTGTCGTGGCTCAGAGCCATTCAACGGGCAGGCCCCGGGGGCTCCTGGTGGGGCAGCTAAGCATGCTCCAACTCCAATTGGGGAAGCATCTGCTATGGAGCAAATGATTCCTGACATTTCTATTGTGTTTACTCTGGCTTACAGGGGAAGTTGGTCCCCAGATCTTTCTCTTCAAGATCCACCACCAGTTGCCCAGCTGGCCTCCATTTTCCCCCAAGTGAAGACTTGGTCAGGTCAACATGGTTCTTCTGGGGAGGACAGCCTGGTCACTACCCAATCCAGGCCTTTGCTGGATGACTCCTCCTGTAACCCTAAGAGTGTTTATGAGGACTACTGACATTGGCAACGCTTCAAGTCCCTGGCCCAGAGGCACCATCCTCTAAGTCTTGATACAGAAGCTCGTTCCTGCTTTCTCATGTGAGTGCCCTAGTCAGGGGGAACACCTGAGATTATCCTGCAGCTTTCAAATAAAGGGAAACCATGGTGGTATAGTGGTTAAGTGCTACGGCTGCTAACCCAAAGGCTAGAAGTTTGAATCTACCAGGTGCTCCTTGGAAACTCTATGGGGCAGTTCTACCCTGCCCTATAGGGTCGCTATAAGTCGGAATCGACTTGATGGCAATGGGTTTGGTTTGGTTAAAATAAACTGAGCTTGGGGATACACAATGGAAGTTAGGCTCTTTAGGAACACTTGAAAAAAGTCATGAGGGTGATGGGATATGTTATGAGAAGATACATTCCCAATAATATTAACCAATCTTCCCGTGTACAACAAGTTCAGGTGCCTCACCTCAATTGATGCAGACCACCCTGTATGTGAAGCCAATCTTTATACTGGAATCATTCCCCTAATAATTATCTACAGGAGACTAAGCACTTCTATAAAGTGTGGAGCCATGATGTGAATTTTGGTTTCAGACTGCAAACACCACATTCCTCTGTTGATCTTTACTTGCCGGCATAGGAGTTGACCATATGTTGGCTAGTGCCATGTCAAATCCAGATAAGGTGAGATGGGCAAGGCCTGGAGCAACCATTTTAAATATACTCCCACCCTCATTCCTCCGGAGGATTCCAGTTAGAACAGGGAGGTGGTAGAGTATGCATAGTGGTGAAGGGCTTGGGCTCTGCCCTAGTTAGACTTGTAATACTGAGCAGGTCATTGTACATCTCTACCTTCCAGTATCTCATCAGATAAGGAGACAATTGCAATTCATTCAGAATTCAGAGGACAGCTAAGAAGATGACATGAGCTAATTTAAGAAGTGCTCAGGGAGTGCCTGACACTTGCGGTGCCTCTTTACATGATGTCTATTGTTGTCACTGTCATGAAGGAAAGGCAATGTAGTCCAAGAAAAGTCCACACAAAAGTGAAAATGTCCTAGTTTCAGTGTGTGTGAGTGGAAATTAGCCATGAGTCCAGGGTCATGGGCTTCTGTGAATGGAAGGCAGAGTGATTATTCATGTGGGAAGATTTGTGTTTTCACAGCAGATCCTACATCTCTCAACCCTGGGTTCCCCACAGTTATTTTGGGTCAACCAATAACGAACTCTTATCATAATCCAAAGGATGTTTTTCCACAGACAACCTGATCCCAAATGGCTGAACGATTGAGGGAATCTTCCCCCTACCCAGCCCCATGGGAATAAAGACAAAGTCCAACAAATCCAACTTTCAAGCAGTCTTAGGGATTCCCTGCATTCCAAAACAGCTGTGTTCCCTGTTTGACCATAGTCTCAAATGCAGTTGGGCAGTATTATTTATGATTTTGGAAACTCTAGATAGCAGAGCTCTCTCAGTTACCACGGGCTGCCCTCACCTTTGCTTCTGGGCAGAACTCTTGCTCTACACACCCTGAGGCTCTAGGGCTATGTTCACCAAAGTGCAGAACCTCCACTCAAGTGTCCTCTGGGAGTTGGTGAAAATGTTCATTCATGGGACCGTTGGGCTTGATCTTAGAGAGGATTTTAAGGTGCTCTGCCAGGTCATTCCATCCACAGTGTTACTGACTCCAAGCGTATTCTTTTCTTTAGGCTGTCCTTTCTAGGGGGGCATCTTAGTGTAGTTGCTCTGTCACTGGTAGTCTGGAGGCAAAAGCACTTGAAATCCCAAACACTGGAAGAGGGATCTGACATGGAGAAATAGCAAGACAGAAGTGATTATGGGTAGGGGATATGTGTAGGGGTGGGTTCAAGATGGGGATGGAATATGTACTTATAGGAAGTCTTTAACAAGCTTGTGGATTTAGCCCACTCCCATGATTCCTGGCAAGACTGAAGCCCACCATGACCCTGTAAGAAAGACTGTGGCAGCCTGTGCAGAAATGGGAGTGCAAAACAACTTTGACTGGATGATCTACTAGGAGATGGCAGGAAAGTGAGCTCATGGCATCCCAGCTCTATTGGAACTGAGTGATGAGGTGTGATTGAAGAGGGTGGGTTGAGAGTGGCTGCTGTCTGATTGTGTTGGTACAAGTCAGAGGGTATGTTGTGAGGAGGAGGAGGTGTACGGTTGGACAGGGCTGCTGGTTCCCTGATGATCCCTCTGTACCCTCAGACAATGTCTACCACCACATTCACTGTTTGGAGTTTTGTCCTACCTTCTTCAAGAAATGCACCCGTTTTACATATTGGATTTGTGGATGCCTTGATATTGAGAGCATTAAGATGGAATAGGGATAAACAAAGTGGCTACCAATGGAGATAAATTCTAAACTGCTGACACTCTGCAGTGAGGGGAAAAGCTGTACCAGACAGGTTCTTTCTTGCCTCAGTGCCCATATACCTGACAGGAAATTTGGGACTAACCTTCCACATGGCAACTGGCACAAAACTGTTCCGCAGCCAGCCACGAATGGCCCAGGCTGGAAAGCTTTGTTCAGGGGATGGCAATATCTCAAGTCACCCTTATTGTCTTTCCCTCCTTGGTTTAAAAAAATCATCATAGGAGTCTGAAACTTTCCTGAAACCTTAGATTCTACCTTCTTCCCAATATATCTTGGATCACTTGTCTCCTTAGTTTATAGCTCACGGTTCAAAGCCTGACACCAGGACGAGGAATCTAGGGTCTAGTCCATGGTGTTATCCCATACCAGGTTCAAGCTGTCAGCTCTAATGTGTGTATTTTAGGAAAGGGCAGGAGAGGCTTTTAGTAGGATGTCCATAAGTGGTGTCCTGCTATGTGTCACACAGTTCTGAATGAAATCAACCAGCCAGTGTTGGAGTTGCGGTGTGCCATCAGGTACTAAGGCTGAGGAAAGGAACTGAGCACTATGGCTTTGTCAGGAAGAGTTTAAGAAGGCATGGCTCATTTCCTTCACAACCTTCCTAAGTTATGATGAGTTATGCTACAGGTGAAGGGATGATGTGAACATGTAAGGACTCCCCAAACCGTGTGTGCGTGTGCCACAGAGAGAAACTCCCTCCTGGGAAATGGACTTACTCGGCACCGTGATGGGTCACTGAAGGCACATCTTTCTCTGCTGCCCTACAATCGACTGCTGTCTGGTGCTGGGGCTCCTGGTGTGCCTTGCCTTCTTCTCAGCAGGGTCTGTGCTTTCTCCACCCTTGTCAGGTTCATGGAGTTTGAAGCAGAGGAGTTACAGATTCAGAAGTTGCAGCAGAGGAATGCATCCGTGTGCCTGCCTCCTCCAGTATCAAGGAACTTTGATCCTCATAGGCCTTCATCCACTGTGATTGGCCAGTACCCAGGTATGGCTAACCAATTTCAACAGGAGCTAAGGGCCAGGGATCAAAGGAGGCATGTAGAGACTGGCCATGTTTGGAGAAAGCATTGTCTTCACTTGTGGTACTTTCCTTTCAAGAGGGGGTAATGGCTATTTCTATCAGTACAGCCTGCTGGACGCCTGGGGTCTCAACTACACTTAATTACACACTAGTAATGATATGGTCAAGTTTTATAACTACTGTCTCACATGGATTACCAAAGATGAGATCCAATATCTAATCAGCCTAAAATGTGGGTCTCAATGAAAGGATTTCTCGAAAAAGCAATAGTTCCAAGTTTCCTCACAGGATGATTCTCTTGGACATTCTATCTGTTACATCTTCTCCTCTCACAGTTCTTGTGGCTTCAGGTGTGCCTGTCCCACGAGCAACCATTTTAGAGTCTCCAAACTTCTGCCCTTCCAACATATGTTTCAGTGGTGTCTTAGTTATCCAGTGTTGGTATAACAGAAATACCACAAGTGAATGGCTTTAACAAACAGAAATTCGTTCTCTCACAGTCTAGGAGGCTAGAACTCAAAATTCTGGGTACCAACTCCCTTGGAAGCCTTTTTCTGTTTTAGTTCCAGTGGAAGGCATTGTTATCAATCTTTCCCTGATCTAGGAGCTTCCCAGCACAGGAACCTGGATTCCAAAGACAGGCTCTACTCTGAGAAATTCTTTCTTGGTGGCACAAAGTTTCTCTCCTCTCTACTGGCTTCTTTCTTTATATTACAAAAGAGATTGGCTCAAGATATAACCTAATCCTGTAGATGTCTCTTGCCTCATTTACATAACTGCATCTAAACCTACCTCATTAACATCATAGAGGCTACGATTTACAACACATCGGAAAATCACATCCGTTCAAAAAATGGTGGATAACCACACAATAGTGGGAATTATGGCCTAGCCAAGTTAACACACTTGTGGGGGCAAAACTCAATCCATAAAAGGTGGAATGAGCTGGAATGTTCTGTCAAATTTATCTCCTTCTTTCCAACCTCTCCTTTAGTGTTCGTTCCAAGAACGGGAGATTCCAAGGCACAGCCCCTCAACCAGCAGCAACACAGACCCCAGTGCCCTTGGGAGACCAAGCAACACAATTAGATCCCTCCTAAAGCTGTGAAAGAGTATGTTGAAATCATGGAAGATCTGCTTGGACCTGCCGATTTAGCCACTGTGGAGCCAGATGCAAAATATGAAGAAGAAGAAAAAGAAAATGAGCAACAAGAAGACACTGGAATGTACCCAGACCCAGGACTCCTGAGCTACACTGACAAGAGATGTTCACAGAAAGAATTTATTACCAAGGTGAGCTGGGACTAGAGGTTTGGTATTTGTGGGTTCTGTAATTTTGGCATTTCATCAACCAAACATCTGTAGTTTGGCCCCAGACATTGTAATTAAGCTTGATTACTTACCATGTGATCAATGAGTGTGCCTTTTTCTCGTGTGTGTGTGTGTGTGTTTGTGTGTTTGCCTATGTGTAGGTTGGGGTGGTGATGTTCTAAACACCATTGGATGCACATTGAAGAAAAGGATTATTGATTATCTTTGAGATCCTCTGAATCACTGGTTAGTCCTTGTCAAGGATGTTCACATGCCTTCTCCTTCTGTTATCAGGGAGAAGCAGTTATTCACCCTCAATTCCTGGAAATGTTACCATCACCAGAATCACAGATAGATCCCATGTCCTTAACATAGAAGCTGGAGGAAGAAGAAGGACTTAATCTCACCCAGGTAAACCAGAGGACGAAGGGAAAATAATAACATGAAAACCACAGGATTTCATCTAAACCAGTAGTGTCTCGGCTGCACAGCTTCTGGGGAAGGTCAGCTCCAGGTGTGGAAGCTGGTGCAGAACCAGGAGGCAGGAGACAATGGAGTGGCTGAGAGGAGGAGTGGTAAGGAATTGTGGCTGGAAAACCACACAGGAGGATAGACAGAGCTGAAGCACTGGTTATTGAACCACACTCATTTGACTGACTTCCCTGATCCCTGTCCCAATATCATATTCTCCACCACCAGCTCACCCATGTGTTCTCACAACCTGTACAGAATCAGTAATTACACATTTTCCTTTCTTGCAGCTGGAAGAGAAGCGACTACTGGAATTGAAAGGAGAAGTGGGTGTGAAGGCACCCCCAACTTATGGTGTGCCACCCATGGAGTCACTTTGTACAGAGTATGGCACCAGTCAACACTCAAGGAGCACAGATAACCACAGTCTTCAACTAGGGATGAGCGAGAAAACGGGCACAAAAAAGTTGAATGCAGATGACCTGCCAAAAGATGGTAGAAGAGACAGTAACCTGTCTAAGTCAAAAGAACTTGCTCTCTTTACGTGGAGTCCAAAGTCAAAGAGACCTAAGTCTGAACAACCAACTTCTCCTCATCGGGGTTCCAGTCACACTTCCCTAAATTGGGAAATAGAGAATCCTTAATCTTCTTAGAAACCGCTGTAATTAGTGAAACATCTGGGAAAGTAGAAGTGTCCAGGGAAGAAAAAGAGGAGGAAGAAGAGTAGGATCTCCCCATCCTTGCCTTTCTCTTGGCACATCAACAAAGCCTACTGCCCTGGGGTCTTTCCAAGAGTCCTCTGCCTGCCTCTGGTATTCTGCACCGTGGAGTTTGGGGCACCTGGCAAGCATCCTAGCCCCCATCTCCTAAGACAGTGAGTCTTATCCAACCTGAACATACAGCTACCAAGTCTAAGATCCCAGCTCAAGTTACAGCCCTATCACTTGCTGCCAAAAGGCCCTACTCAGGGACTGACCTTGGAGTCTCTGAGAGTCAACCCTTGGCCAGCAGTGAGGTCCAACTCTCAATGCCTCTAAAAAAGAAAGTGTGACACCTCAACTCGTGAGAAAAGTAAGTGGGCATTTTAGCTAGTGGTGAGCTTCCCTCTTCCATACGTCAGACTCTCAAATTGGAGACCCTTCCACAGATTTGAATTATCAACCCCCTCTCCTCATTAGGCTAAAATCCTCCCCTATCCCAGTGGTATTTCTTGGCTTCAGTACAGATACGAGGTGGGCAGACAAGGAGGCCAAAGACTGGGCAGTGTACACACGTACTTCCAGGGTAGGAAATGAAAAACAGTAGCTTTACTTTACAGAATAGTCCTCTGTTAATTGGGATTAAAGATGGTTTTCTTGGAAGAAATTCTCACTGCTTCTTTCTTCTTGTTCTCCTATGCTGCTGGATGGATTGTGGTGCTATGAAAACAAAAAAGATACAGGTGTCCCCTGTTTTTCTGATCCACATGTGACTGACCAGTTCTTTCTTCCAGCTTTAACTGATGTCCTCAGTCTGGCTTTAGCCTCTCACAGCTCACTCATAAATCACCAGCGATCACTTTCATCATCCATTTCTCACAAGACCTGGCTTGGTTGGGGGGCTTTCTGTGGGTATCCTATCAATAGCTCTATTTCTTAACAATGTACTAATGGAATTTTGATTTCAACCTTTCAGACTTCTTGGTCATTAACTAACGTTTCTATAACTTAGCTTGGAGATTGAGCCTTTGTTTAAGGTGCTATTTTTCTGTTTCCTAGAAAGACGCTGGACAACAGATCGTAAATGATCCTCAGAACACCCAAGGCTTTTCCTGTGTGGTTGATTTGACCTAACAGGATCAAGACTTGGCTTCTTGGGGACATGGCTGTCTGTTTTTCTGTATTCACTGTAGCAAAAGGTATCATTAATTCTCAGGAGGACTATTAAATAAGCAATGGTAGTCTGCTATTTCTGAACCCTAATGAGGACAGAAGAAGATGGAATGTGCTGAGAATATATTTATGAGAAGTCCTTATAATAGTGTGTATATGAGCTATGAAAGTAGTCAGGGAGAATTGTAGTCCCTTTGCCTGATTTCTGTGCAGGAAAGAATCTGATCCAGCAAGAGAGGGAAGGTCCATCGTGGTGTGGTGAATGGGACTGACCTCAGATGCCTTCAGGATCTCCTAAGGAGCATCCTATAAGCACTCTTCTCTTTCCTTCCCAAACAATGACTGAAATTCTAGAGTTAAATCAATGTATATGCAGTCTTCTATTTAAAATAGGTCCTTAAAAACAAGAGGAAACCTTCCTTCCACAACAACAATAAAGCCCAGGAGAAGTGGAGATGTGATGAGGTTTACGGCAGATCTGGGGTGCCTAGAGTGTGCAGGGCTAGATGTGAGAAGGGTAGGAAGGCTGAGAAGGGCTGAGGCACCAGTCATCTTACTGCTTGAGCACTTGTATAGACCCCATGTTCAGAGCAGTGGGTCTTCTGTAATGTGTCATCTGCTACCTGTTAGTTGCTTCGGGTGATGGAAGGTTTCTAAATGGGATCTGGATGGAGACCTTGGCAAGTAAGAGACTGTTGGGGGAAACAATCAAGATGAAAAGATGAGAATCAGGGGACAGGACATCTCTGCTCTTTCCTCAAAATTATTAAGTTCTTGCCCTCCAATCCCTGCTTAACTCCTCAAATCCAAGTGTCCAGGGCCTGACATCTCCAGTCCTTTCCTTTCAGTAGCTCTGATTCCCAACTAGGAAAGTTCTGGAAGCCCACCAATGTTCCCTTCTAGCCCAGTGTTTTCTTCTCCAAGTTCTGAGGTTTGATTGTATTCCAAGTGTCTGTGAGTTTTCCAGAATGATGTATCCCAGGTTTCTGGCTGTCACAGATTGCATTATGTCCCCCCAAAAAGGTATCAATTTGGCTGGGCCATGATTTCCAGTATTGTGTAGTTGTCCTTCGTTTTGTGATTGTAATTTTATATTAAAGAGGATTAGGGTGGGGTTGTAAGGTCACATTACTTACATTTACTAAGGTCACATCTCTGATCCAATGTAAAGGGAATTTCACTGGGGTGTGACCTGCTCCACCTTTTATCTCACAGACATAAAACAAAAGGGAAGCAAGCAGAGACTTGGGGACCTCACACCACCAAGAAAGCAATACTGGGAGCACAGTGCATCCTGTGGACCTGGAGTCCCTGTGTGGAGAAGCTTCTAGTCTGGGGAAGATTGATGAGAAGGCCTTCCCCTGGAGCTGATGCCCTGAATTTGGACTTTAAGCCTACTTTACTGTGAAGAAATAAGCTTCACTTTCTTAAAGTCATCTACTTGTGATATTTCTCTTAAAGCAGCAGTACATGACTAGGACACTGGCCAACACCATCCAGGCATGTCATACAATGTCCTCTTCAGCATAGCCCCCAATCCTGGTGCATCCCTGGTATTTAGGGGAGTGTACACACCAAACTTCGAAAGACAAATGGTGAGTGAAGGACAGAGCTCTGAGCCCTGGGTCCTCCATTCACTAGTGTTTGACTTTGGAAAAGCCCCTAACTCCTCCACATTTCAGGGTCTTCACTGGGAAAATAGCCATAACACTGTCCACCTCTCAGGGTGTTTGGGATATTAAAGGAGTCATGCTTGAAGGGAATTTGCTCCAGCATGTGCCACACACCGGTCCCTCAGTCAACAAAGGGAATCATCACATCCACACTTCACAAGTTTAAGTGTTACCTCTCATGTCTTCCTCACCTGCCTGTTACCTGCCATCGGCACCTGTGTTTGGTTGATCATTTCTCAGAAACAGGAAAAGCCTAGTTATTATGGATTGAACTGTGTCCCCCAAAAATGTCTGTCAATGTGGCTAGTCCATCCTTCCCTGTGTGGTGTAATTTTCCACCATTTTTTCATCTGATTTGATTTTTCTAGGTGTTGTAAATCCTACATCTAGGATTTTAATGATGTGGGATAACTGACAGTTATGTTAGTGATGTAAGACTCAATCCACAAGATTAGTTTATATCTTAAGTCAATCTCTTTTGAGATATAAAAGGGAGAAGCAAGCACAGACACATGGAGGCCTCTAACCACCAAGAAAACACCTCCAGAGGCAGAATGTTTCCTTTGGAACCAAAGTTTCTGTGCATAGAAACACCTAGATCAGGGGATGACTGATGACAAGGATCTTTCTGCAGAGACAGAAATCTTCCCATGGAGCTCACACCCTGAATTTGGACTTGTAGCCTAATAGACTGTGAGGGAATAAACTTCTGTTTGTAGAAGCCATCCACCTGTGGTATTTCTCTTTTAGCAGCCCTAGAACTAAGACCCTGGTGGTATCCCCATGTCAGTACTCTGAGGAACCCTGAAATAAACTCATCATCCTGCATAACGGTGCCCAACAAAAAGCCCATCTACTCACAAACATCCTTACTTACAGGCACCTGGAAGGCAACTAGCAACCACACGTCCATATCACCAACAGTGCTGAGCTTCCTCAGGTTTGATGTATTTCATCACAAATATGGGCTGTCCACGAAGGAACTTCCTTTTGGTGAGGTTTCAGAGCTCTTTTCTGGGAAAGCAACAAGATCTGGATTTGTGATTCAAAAAGCTGAGTACTCCTCAAAAATGACCAGCAACAGAGGAAGTTTTTGTACCTGAAGAACTCTTTTCCTTGTAATAATTTCCTTGTTTTTGTCGTTACATGCCGTCGAGTTGGTTCCAACTCATAGCGACTCTATGTACAACATAATGAAACACTGCATGGTCCTGCGCCATCTTCATAATTGTTACGCATGAGCCCATTGTTGTAATCACTATGCAAATACATCTCATTGTGGGTCTTCCTCTTTTTTGCTGACCCAAGCATGACTGTCCTTCTCCAGAAACTGATCTTTTCTGCTAACACATCCAATGTATGTGAGACCTAGTCTCATCTTCCTTCTTCTAATGAGCATTCTTATTCTACGTCTTCCAAGACAGATTTATTCATTCTTTTGGAAGTCCACGGTATATTCAATATTCTTCACCAACACCACAATTCAAAGGCATCAATACTTCTTCAGTCTTCCTCATTCATCCACAAGCTTTCACATGCCTATGAGGCGACTGAAAACTTCACAGTGTTTCCATTCTCTCTCTCTGTCTCACACACATATAGGCACACACACATACATACATCATAGGATAATCACGCTGTCTCCCCACAGTTCATATTTAAATCCAAAAAGCTTTGTTCTCAGGGCTCAGTGGGCAATGCTTAACTGCCAAAAATTATGTCTCCTGGAAAAAATATTATTTTTAGTTTTTTTCTTTTTTGGATTTCAGTAGTCTCGCCTTGTCATCTCTAAGAGCAGTTTATATACAACAAACCATAGGAGAATCCTATTCAATAACCTGTAAATCTACTTGCAGAAAATTTGTGTCAGTAGCAGGAAAAGAGAAATGTAGGTCCCATAGAAAGAAAAAAGAAGTATTTTAAAATTTTCTGGTGCCAACACTCCTCAGACATAGAACAATTAATTATGTAACAACATTTAATATATGAATCAAAAAGTGTTTGAAAACAGTAAAAGAGAAGAGATGAAACCTGACAGTGTAATGCATGAAATCTCATTACTCTAGAATTCACAGAATTTCAGGTACTTAATCTGTTATCTATGCTGTTCCAGGTGTTTTACCTCCCCTTAGTAACTCACATAGTCTACCTGCTCAGCCAGTGAGGAAGGGTGGATGTTAGTGACATTAGGAAAACAAAAAGATGGCATCACAGGGCCTCACTGGGAGTATTATGTATGGGATATGTTAGCTGATTTTTTTTTTAATCCTAATGAGCTCAAAATAAAAGGGAATGGGCTGAATTGATGTTTGAGAGGAAGTCTTTAGCTCCTGTGTATGAGAGATCTGACATTTGTTGGGGAGGATATGAAGTCTCATTGCCATATTTCTTCATAAGGAAGAGTCTTGTCCAACTGGGTTGATGAGGTCCACCCTGCTGTTGCCACGGGGACTATCTGAGGACCCTTAGGGATCTTACAAGGAGCATCACAGAAGCACTATCCCCTTATGCTTCCCAACCAATGACTGAAATTCTTAGATTTCACAGCTATAGATTTAGGCTTACATTTACATTGAAAATAGTTCCTGACAAACAAAGATAACGCCACCTTATGCAACAACAAAGCTTCAAGCAGAACTTATCTGCTTATAGATATATTTCAGGCTTGGTGACTGTTCTGAGCCTCCCTCCCCTGGCCATCAATAGACCTCTGCTGTCTCTTGCCCACAATTTGTGTTGATGTCATGCTATGCGGGCAATGAGGAGGAAATGTGACTTTCCTGGTCCCAAGAGAGAATGTAGGGTGGGAGTCAATGGGGCTCGGTTCCATAGTGGGTCACACTTGGTGGTAATGAGTCACTAGGCCTTCAGGATCATCCATGACATACTGTGGACTCTAGGCTGCTGATTCAGTTTCTTTACTGTACCTTGAACCAACTTTTCCCTAGATTTGTCTTCACCTATTAACACTCCTTCATCACTTGCAGAATGCCTTCCCTTCCACACACCTCAAAGTGAGTGCTGGCTGCAGAAGGTGCAAGTGAACAATGTGACTGGAGGAAGAAGAAAGAGGACACAGAAAGGCTAGATTGAGAGTCAGCCAGAACAGAGCTTCAATCT
Source organism: Loxodonta africana (assembly GCF_030014295.1). Classification (NCBI taxonomy): domain Eukaryota; kingdom Metazoa; phylum Chordata; class Mammalia; order Proboscidea; family Elephantidae; genus Loxodonta; species Loxodonta africana. The sequence goes on from NC_087351.1 coordinate 3,726,507, forward strand.
GAGCTCTATCACTTTCTGGCTTTGTGGCCTACAGTGTCTGAGCAACAGTTTTCTTAACAGTAAGGTATGCATAATCACATTTTATTTGGATAGCTCTTGCAAGGGAAGAGATAGTAAATGGAATATGCTTTCCCAGAATAAGGCCTAAATGAAGGTATATGCTATTTCTTCTGTGACAGCGTGCAACCTGGGAAGGCTGGAGTGGCCTGCAGAAGGTTCTGTAAGGGTACTGTAGTAGGCGCATATCTGGACAAGTAGAGAGGTCAAAAAGTCCCTGAGATTCCTGAGATTGTGCCCAGCTTCACTCTCACTTTACCCTCTCACAGTCCCCTTACTGTGCACTGCATGTCACTGTTCCCGTGTTCTTATTCCCTGTTGACTGTGCTTTTCTAAAGGCAGGAGGAGAGTCCCTGTCTTCACTTGGTCTAGGACATTAACATAAAACAACAGTAATATTTGTATCTGCTACCATTTGCTGAATACATTTCATGTGAGATTTTTCTCAGTGATTGTTAAAGATATAGTTAAATGTCAAAACTATCTCATGATTTAGAGAGCATTCCCATTGTACATATGGGGCACTATTCATCCAAGGTCACAGAGTCAGTAAGAGGACACCAGGTTGGTTCCAAAAGCAAAAAACAAGCCAGTGTTGTTGGATCAATTCTGACTCATGGCGATCCCATGCATTTCACAACAGTGTTCCAGGGGTTTTTAGTGGTTGAGTTTCTTAAGGAGATCAACAGGCATTTGTTTCTAGAAGCCTCTGCCTATACTCAAACTACCAACCTTCCTATCACTAGCCAGCTCCTTAATCCTTTGTGCCGGGGGCTTTGAATGGTCTTAAATCGTACAGTCATTTACTGTTACAAATCAGGCATTGACACAGTTAAAAAAAAAAAAAAAGAATTCTTTCCATTACAATTCACTTCCTCTGAAGTGTAATTTTCATGCAATGGAACTTGCCCATTTCAATTTATAATTTAGTGAGCTTCAGGAATTTTAAATACCATCGTGTAACCAACATCTCAATCAACATTTAGAGCATGGATTCAGATTCTGCATCACCTCACTGTTGTCTTTCAGGTACTTAATCAGGAACAGCTTCAGACTCTGTTGATTTTGGCAGTCACCATTCGGAGGCCACAGGGTAGAGCTGATGAGAAGCACCTGAGGACTTCTTATATTTTTGAACAGGAAGGGGATTGACATCTGTCTCTGTGATGAGACCTCTTTACAAATGGTCTCATTAAATGGCTGTGTGGGGAGTTCTTTTTATAAAAAGACACCTCCACACTATTGATGAGCACTGTGATGTTGGGAAAGTAGCTTCGTTCAGAGAACATGCTGGCCCTGCCCATCTCCCAAAACTGTGATGCTATGGGCTCTGCTACCTTGACCCTCCCTGTGCCCTTGATGGCAGCCAGGGCACAGCCAAGCATGATTCACTTTTCTCCATCATAGGAGGACATGATTCTTCGAGGTAAATTCTCTCTCCATCCCATGACATGGACCTCAAAAAAAAAAAATGAGCCCCAGATCTCCCAGCTCTGTTCATCATCAGCCCTTCCAGCAATCCCCTTCATACAATCTTTTTTTTTTTTTTTTACATTTTGCAGGATTTCATTTATATGCTAGTCTGGAAAAGGCAAAATGATAGGGACAGGAAACTAATCAGTGGTTGCCAGGAATCAGGAGCAGAGAGAAGAGTAGGCCATAAACGGGAACAACGCAATTTTGGGGAGTGATAAACATGTTCTATATCTTTTTTTTAAATAATTTTTATTGTGCTTTAAGTGAAAGTTTATAAATCAAGTCAGTCTCTCACACAAAAACCCATATACACCTTACCACATACTCCCAATTTACTCTCCCCCTAATGAGATAGCCCACTTTCTCCCTCCACTCTCTCTTCTCATGTCCATTTTACCAGCTTCTAACCCCCTCCACCCTCTCATCTCTCCTCCAGGCAGGAGATGCCAGCATAGTCTCAAGTGTCCACCTGATCCAAGTAGCTCACTCTTCACCCCATCCCTCTCCAACCCATTGTCCAGTCCAATCCATGTCTGAAGAGTTGGCTTTGGGAATGGTTCCTGTCCTGGGCCAACAGAAGGTCTGGGGGGCATGACCATCGCAGTCCTTCTAGTCTCAGTCAGGCCATTAAGTCTGGCCTTATGAGAATTTGGGGTCTGCATCCCACTGCTGTCCTGCACCTTCAGGGGTTCTCTGCTGTGTTCCCTGTCAGGGCATCATCTAGTTCTTCTGGTCTCAGGATGATGTAGTCTCTGGTTCATGTGGCTCTTTCTGTCTCTTGGGCTCGAAATCACCTTATATCCTTGGTGTTCTTCATTCTCCTTTGATTCAGGTGGGTTGAGATTGATTGATACATCTTAGATGGCTGCTTGCTAGCGTTTAAGACCCCAGACTCCGCTCTTCAAAGTGGGATGCAGAATGTTTTCTTAATAGGTTTTATTATGCCAATTGACTTAGATGTCCCCTGAAACCATGGTCCCCAGACCCCTGCCCCTGTTACACTGGCCTTCAAAGCATTCAGTTTATTCAGGAAACTTCTTTGCTTTTGGTTTAGTCCAGTTGTGCTGACCTCCCCTGTATTGTGAGGTGTCTTTCCCTTCACCTAAAGTAGTTCATATCTATTATCTAATTAGTGAATACTCCTCTCCCACCCTCCCTCCCCCTCCTGTAACCACAAAAGAATGTTTTCTTCTCAGTTTAAACTGTTTCTCAAGCTCTTATAATAGTGGTCTTATACAATATTTGTCCTTTTGCCTCTGACTAATTTCGCTCAGCATAATGCCTTCCAGGTTCCTCCATGTTATGAAATGTTTCACAGATTCCTCACTGTTCTTTATCTACACGTAGTATTCCATTGTATGAATATACCATAATTTATTTATCCATTCATCCATTGATGGGCACCTTGGTTGCTTCCATCTTTTTGCTATTGTAAACAGTGCTGCAATAAACATGGGTGTGCATATATCTGTTCGTGTAAAGGCTCTTATTTCTTTGGTGTATATTCCGAGGAGTGGGATTGTTGGATCGTATGGTAGTTCTATTTCTAGCTTTTTAAGGAAGTGCCAAATCGATTTCCAAAGTGGTTGTACCATTTGAGATTCCCACTAGCAGTGTAGAAGTGTTCCAACCTCTCCACAGCCTCTCCGACATTTATTATTTTGTGTTTTTTGGATTAATGCCAGCCTTGTTGGAGTGAGATGAAATCTCATTGTACTTTTGATCTGCATTTCTCTAATGGCTAATGATCGTGAACATTTCCTCATATATCTGTTAGCTACCTGAATGTCTTCTTTAGTGAAGTGTCTATTCATATCTTTTCCCATTTTTTAATTGGGTTATTTGTCTTTTTGTACTTGAGTTTTTGCAGTATCATGTAGATTTTAGAGAGCAGACGCTGATCAGAAATGTCATAGCTAAAAATTTTTTCCCAGTCTGTAGGAAGTCTTTTTATTCTTTTGGTGAAGTCTTTGGATGAGCATACCCCTTGCCTTCGAGTCGATTCCGACTCATAGCGACCTTATAGGACAGAGTAGAACTGCCCCAGAGAATTTCCAAGGAGCGCCTGGTGGATTTGAACTGCCGACCCTTTGGTTAGCAGCCATAGCACTTAACCACTACGCCAGCAGCGTTTCCTGGATGAGCATAGGTGTTTGATTTTTAGGAGCTCCCAGTTATCTAGTTTTTCTTCTGCAGTCTTAATAATGTTTTGTATACTGTTTATGCCATGTATTAGGGCTCTTAACGCTGTCCCTATTTTTTCTTCCATGATCTTTATCATTTTAGATTTTATATTTAGGTCTTTGATTCATTTTGAGTTAGTTTTTGTGCATGGAGTGCAATATGGATCTTGTTTCATTTTTTTGCAGATGGATATCCAGTTATGCTGGCACCATTTGTTAAAAAGGCTGTCTTTTCCCCATTTAACTGTTTTGGGGCCTTGGTCAAATATCAACTGCTCATATGTGGATGGATTTATGTCTGGATTCTCAATTCTGTTCCATTGGTTCATGTATCTGTTCTTGTACCAGTACAAGGCTGTTTTGACTACTGTAGGCTGGGTTAGCAGTATAATAGGTTCCAAAATCAGGTAAAGTAAGGCCTCCCAGTTTGTTCTTCTTTTTCAGTAATGCCTTATTTATCCAGGGCCTCTTTCCCTTCCATATGAAGTTGGTGATTTGTTTCTCCATCTCATTAAAGAATATCGTTGGGATTTGGATCAGAATTGCATTAAATGTATGCATCGCTTTTGGTAGAATAGACATTTTTATAATGTTAAGTCTTCCTGTCCATGAGCAAGGTATGTTTTTCCGCTTATGTAAGTCTCTTTTGGTTTCTTGCAGAAGTGTACTGTAGTTTTCTTTGTATAAGTCCTTTACATCTCTGGAAAGGTTTATTCCTAAGTATTTTATCTTCTTGGGGGCTACCGTAAACGGCATTGATTTGGTGATTTCCTCTTCGATGTTCTTTTTGTTGGTGTGGAGGAATCCAACTGATTTTTGTATGTTTATCTTGTATCCCAATACTCTGCTGAACTCTTCTATTAGTTTCAGTGTTTTTCTGGAGGATTCCTTAGGGTTTCCTATGTATAAGATCATGTCATCTGCAAATAAAGATACTTTTACTTCTTCCTTGCCAATCTGGATGCTCTTTATTTCTTTATCTAGCCTAATTGCTCTGGCTAGGACTTCCAGCACAATGTTGAATAAGAGTGGTGAAAAAGGGCATCCTTTTCTGGTTCCCAGTCTCAGTGGGAATGCTTTCAGGCTCTCTCCATTTAGGGTGATGTTGGCTGTTGGCTTTGCATAAATGCCCTTTGTTATGTTGAGGAATTTTCCTTCTATTCCTATTTTTTGAGAGTTTTTATCATGAATGGGTGTTGAACTTTGTCAAATGCCTTTTCTGCATCAACTGATAAATTCATGTGTTTCTTGTCTTTTTTTATTTATGTGGTGGATTACATTAATTGTTTTTCTAATGTTGAACCATCCCTGCATACCTGGTATGAATCCCACTTGGTCATGGTGGATTATTTTTTTGATATGTTGTTGAAGTCTATTGGCTAGAATTTTGTTGATGATTTTTGCATCTATATTCATGAGGGATATAGGTCCATAATTTTCTTTTCTTGTGATGTCTTTACCTGCTTTTGCTATCAGGGATATGGTCACTTCATAGAATGAGTTTGGTAGTATTCCGTCCCTTTCTATGCTCTGAAATACCTTTAGTAGTGGTGGTGTTAACTCTTCTCTGAAACTTTGGCAGAGCTCTGCAGTGAAGCCATCCAGACCAGGGCTTTTTTTTTGTTGGGAGTTTTTTGATTACCTTTTCAATCTCTTCTTTTGTTATGGGTCTATTTAGTTGTTCTACCTCTGTTTGTATTAGTTTAGGTAGGTAGCGTGTTTCCAGAAATTCATCCATTTCTTCCGCATTTTCAAATTTGTTTGAGTACAGTTTTTCATAGTAATCTGATATGATTCTTTTAATTTCAGTTTGGTCTGTTGTAATATCACCCATCTCATTTCTTATTCGGGGTATTTGCTACCTCTCCCGTTTTTCGTTTCTCAGTTTGGCAAATAGTTTATCAATTTTGTTGATTTTTTAAAACAAACAGCTTTTGGTCTTGTTAATTCTTTCAACTGTTTTTCTGTTTTCTATTTCATTTAGTTCAGCTCTAATTTTTATTATTTGTTTTTTTTTCTGGTGCTTGTGGGGTTTTTTTCTAAACTCTATTTTATTTTACTTATTTATGTATTTTTAAATAATTTTCATTGTGCTTTAAGTGAAAGTTTACAAATCAAGTCAGTCACATGTAAACTTATATGCACCTTACTACATACTCCCATTTACTCTTCCCCTAATGAGTCAGCCCACTCCCTCCTTCCAGTCTCTCCTTTCATGACAGTTTTGTCAGTTTCTAACCCTCTCTACTCTCCTATCTCCCCTCCAGACAGGAGAGGCCAACACAGTCTCAAGTGTCCACCTGATAGAAGTAGCTCACTCTTCATCAGCATCTCTCTCCAACCCATTGTCCAGTCCCTTCCATGTCTGATGAGTTGTCTTTAGGAATGGTTCCTGTCCTGGGTCAACAGAAGGTTTGGGGACCATGACAACCGGGATTCTTCTAGTGTCAGTCAGACCATTAAGTCAGGTCTTTCTATGAGAATTTGGGGTCTGCATCCCACTGTTCTCCTGCTCCCTGAGGGGTTCACTGTTGTGTCCCTGTCAGGGCAGTCATTGGTCGTGGCCGGGCACCTTCTAGATCTTCTAGTCTCAAGATGATGTAAGTCTCTAGTTCATGTGGCCCATTCTGTCTCTCAGGATCATAGTTATCGTGTGACCTTGGTGTTCTTCATTCTCCTTTGATGCAGGTGGGTTGAGACCAACTGGTGCATCTTAGATGGCCACTTGTTAGCATTTAAGACCCCAGACACCACACTTCAAAGTGGGATGCAGAATGCTTTCTTAATAGAATTTATTTAGGCAGTTGACTTAGAAGTCCCCTTAAGCCATAGTTCCCAAACCCCCGCCCTTGCTCCGCTGACCTTCGAAGCGTTCAGTTTATCCAGGAAACTGCTTACGGTCCAGTCCAGTTGAGCTTAGCTTCCGTGTATTGAGTATTGTCCTTCCCTTCACCTAAAGTAGTTCTTAACCTCTATCTAATCAGTAAATAACCCTCTCCCACCCTCCCTCCCTCCCCCCTCTCGAAATCACAAAAGAATGTGTTCCTCTCAGTTTATACTATTTCTCAAGATCTTATAATAGTGGTCTTATACAATATTTGTCCTTTTGCATCTGACTAATTTCACTCAGCATAATGCCTTCCAGGTTCCTCCATGTTACGAAATGTTTCACAGATTCGTCACTGTTCTTTATCGATGCATAGTATTCCATTGTGTGAATATACCATAATTTATTTAACCATTCATCCATTGATGGACACCTTGGTTGTTTCCAGCTTTTTGCTATTGTAAACAGTGCCGCAATAAACATGGGTGTGCATATATCTGTTCGTGTAAAGGCTCTTATTTCTCTGGTGTATATTCCGAGGAGTGGGATTTCTGGGTTGTATGGTAGTTCTATTTCTAACTTTAAGAAAACTCCAGACAGATTTCCAAAGTGGTTGTACCATTTTACATTCCCACCAGCAGTGTATAAGAGTTCCAATCTCTCCGCAGCCTCTCCAACATTTATTGTTTTGTGTTTTTTGGATTAATGCCAGCCTTGTTGGAGTGAGATGGAATCTCATCGTAGTTTTAATTTGCATTTCTCTAATGGCTAGTGATGGAGAGCATTTTCTCATGTATCTGTTGGCTGCCTGAATATCTTCTTTAGTGAAGTGCGTGTTCATATCCTTTGCCCCAATTTTGATTGGGTTGTTTGTCTTTTTGTGGTTGAGTTTTAACAGAATCAAATAGATTTTAGAGATAAAGCGCTGGTTGGAGATGTCATAGCTGAAATTTTTTTCCCAGTCTGTAGGTAGTCTTTTTACTCTTTTGGTGAAGTCTTTAGATGACATAGGTGTTTGATTTTTAGGAGCTCCCAGTTATCGGGTTTCTCTTTGTCATTTCTGGTAATGTTTTGTATTCTGTTTACGCCTTGTATTAGGGCTCCTAACATTGTGCCTATTTTTTCTTCCATGATCTTTATCGTTTTAGTCTTTATGTTTAGGTGTTTGATCCACTTGGAGTTCATTTTTGTGCTTGGTGTGAGGTATGGGTCCTGTTTCACTTTTTTTGCAAATGGATATCCAGTTATGCCAGCACCATTAGTTAAAAAGATTATCTTTTCCCCAATTAACTGACACTGGGCCTTTGTCAAATGTCAGCTGCTCATATGTGGATGGATTTATATCTGGGTTCTCAATTCTGTTACATTGGTCTATGTGCCTGTTGTTGTACCAGTACCAGGCTGTTTTGACTACTGTGGTTGTATAATAGGTTCTAAAATCAGGTAGGGAGAGGCCTCCCACTTTCTTCTTCTTTTTCAGTAATGCTTTATCCAGCATTTCTTTCCCTTGCATATGAAGTTGATGATTTGTTTCTCCATCACATTAAAAAATGTCATTGGAATTTGGATTGGAAGCGCATTGTATGTGTAGATGGCTTTTGGTAGAATAGACATTTTTACTATGTTAAGTCTTCCTATCCATGAGCAAGGTCTGTTTTTCCACTTATGTAGGTCCTTTTCAGATTCTTGCGCTAGTACTTTGTAGTTTTCTTTGTATAAGTCTTTTACATCTTTGGTAAGATTTATTCCTAAGCATTTTATCTTCTTGGTGGCTACTGTGAATGGTATTGACTTGGTGATTTCCTCTTCAATGTTCTTTTTGTTGATGTAGAGGAATCCAAGTGATTTTTGTATGTTTATCTTATAACCTGAGACTCTGACAAACTCTTCTATTAGTTTCAGTAGTTTTCTGGAGGATTCCTTAGGGTTTTCTCTGTATAAGATCATGTCATCTTCAGATAGAGGTAATTTTACTTCCTCCTTGCCAATCCGGATGCCCTTTATTTCTTTGTCTAGCCTAATTACTCTGGCTAAGACCTCTAGCACAATGTTGAATAAGAGCGGTGAGAAAGGACATCCTTGTCTGGTTCCCGTTCTCAAGGGAAATGCTTTCAGGCTCTCTCCATTTAGGGTGATGCTGGCTGTTGGCTTTGTGCTGTTGGCCCTTTATTTTGTTGAGGAATTTTCCTCCACTTCCTATTTTGCTGAGTTTTCATCATGAATGGGTGTTGGACTTTGTCAAATGCCTTTTCTGCATCAATTGATAAGATCATGTGGTTTTTGTCTCTTGTTTTATTTATATGGTGGATTACATTAATGGTTTTTCTAATATTAAACCAACCTTGCATTAAAAACAAAAAGCTTTGCATACCTGGTATAAATCCCACTTGGTCGTGGTGGATTATTTTTTGATATGTTGTTGAATTCTATTGGCTAGAATTTTGTTGAGGATTTTTGCATCTATGTTCATGAGGGATATAGGTCCGTAGTTTTCTTTTTTGGTGGTGTCTTTACCTGGTTTTGGCATCAGGGATATGGTGGCTTCATAGAATGAGTTAGGTATTATCCATCATTTTCCATGTTTTGAAATAGCTTTAGAAGTAGTGTTGTTAACTTTTCTCTGAAAGTTTCGTAGAACTCTGCAGTGAAGCTGTCCGGGCCAGGGCTTTTTTTGTTGGGAGTTTTTTGATTGCCGTTTCAATCTCTTTTTTTGTTATGGGTCTATTTAGTTGTTCTACTTCTGATTGTGTTAGTTTAGGTAGGTAGTGTTTTTCTAGGAATTCATCCATTTCTTCTAGGTTTGCAAGTTTGTTAGAGTACAATATTACATAATAATCTGATATGATTCTTTTAATTTCATTTGGTTCTGTTGTGATGTGGTCCATCTCGATTCTTATTCGGGTTATTTGTTTCCTTCCTGTATTTCTTTAGTCAGTCTAGCCAATGGTTTATCAATTTTGTTAATTTTTTCAAAGAACCATCTTTTGGCTTTGTTAATTCTTTCAGTTGTTTTTCTCTTCTCTAATTCATTTAGTTCAGCTCTAATTTTTATTATTTGTTTTCTTCTGGTGCCTGATGGATTCTTTTGTTGCTGGCTTTCTATTTGTTCAAGTTGTAGGGACAGTTTTCTGATTTTGGCTCTTTCTTCATTATGTATGTGTGCACTTATTGATATAAATTGACCTCTGAGCACTGCTTTTGCTGTGTCCCAGAGGTTTTGATAAGAAGTGTTTACATTCTCGTTGCATTCTATGAATTTCTCTTTTCCCTCCTTAATATCTTCTATAACCCAGTCTTTTTTGAGCAGGGTAATGTTCAGTTACCAAGTATTTGGTTTCTTTTCCCTAATTTCTCTGTTATTGATTTCCACTTTTATGGCCTTGTGGTCTGAGAAGATGCTTTGTAATATTTCGATGTTTTGGATTCTGTAAAGGTTTGTTTTATGACCTAATATGTGGTCTATTCTAGAGAATGTTCCATGTGTGCTAAAAAAATGTATACTTTGCAGCTGTTGGGTGGAGTGTTCTATATAAGTCTATGAGGTCAAGTTGGTTGATTGTAGCAATTAGGTCTTCCGTGTCTCTATTGAGCTTCTTACTGGAAATCCTATTTTTCTCCGAAAGTGGTGTGTTGAAGTCTCCTACTATAATTGTGGAGGTGCCTATCTCACTTTTCAGTTTTGTTAAAGTTTGTTTATGTATCTTGCAGCCCTGTCATTGGGTGCATAAATATTTAATATGGTTATATCTTCTGGTCTATTGTCCCTTTGATCATTATGTAATGTCCTTCTTTATCGTTTGTGGTGGATTTAACTTTAAAGTCTATTTTGTCAGAAATTAATATTGCTACTCCTGCTCTTTTTTGCTTGATGCATTTTTTTCCATCCTTTGAGTTTTAGTTTGTTTGTGTCTCTAAGTCTAAGGTGTGTCTCTTGTAGGCAGCTCATAGACGGATCGTATTTCTTTATCCAGTCTGAGACTTTCTGTCTCTTTATTGGTGTATTTAGTCCATTTACTTTCAGGGTAATTATAGATAAAAAAAAAATTTTTTATAGATAAGTATGTGTTTAGTGCTGTCCTTTTAATGCCTTTTTGTGTGTGTTGTTGACACTTTCATTTTTCCATTTACTTTTTTGTGCTAGGATGTTTCTCTTTGTAAATTGTGTGTTCCTCATATTCATAGTAGTTGAATTTATGTTTGCTGAGTCGTTATGTTTTTCTTGGTTTTTATTTTGTGTTATGGATTTGTTATACCTCTTTGCGGTTACCTTAATATTTACTCCTATTTTTCTAAGGAAAAACCTAACGTATATCATCCTATATCGCCTTCTTTTCCTCTCCATATGGCAGTTATATGCCTCCTGTATTTAGTCCCCCATTTTGATTATTGTGATCTTTTACATATTGACTTCAATGATTCCCTGTTTTGAGCATTTTTTCTTTTTAAAATTAATCTTAGTTTGTTTTTGTGATTTCCCTATTGGCGCTGATATCAGGATGTTCTGTTCTGTGACCTTGTGTTGTGCTGGTATCTGATACTATTGATCTTCTGACCAAACAATTTCCTTTACTATTTCTTGTAGCTTTGGTTTGGTTTTTGCAAATTCTCTAAGCTTGCGTTTGTCAGTAAATGTTTTAATTTCACCTTCATATCTGAGAGAGAGTTTTGCTGGATATATGATCCTTGTCTGGCAGTTTTTCTCCTTCAGTGCTCTATATATGTCATCCCATTGCCTTCTTGACTGCATGGTTTCTGCTGAGTAGTCTGAACTTATTCTTATTGATTCTCCTTTGTAGGAGACCTGTCTTTTATCCCGGCTGCTTTTAAAATTTTCTCTTTATCTTTGGTTTTGGCAAGTTTGATGATAATATGTCTTGGTGATTTTCTTTTTGGATCAATCTTATATGGGGTTCAATGAGCATCTTGGATAGATATCCTTTTGTCTTTCATGATGTCAGGGAGGTTTTCTGCCAACAGATCTTCAACTATTCTCTCTGTAATTTCTGTTATCCCTCCCTATTCTGGGACTCCAATCACAAGCAAGTTATTCTCCTTGATTGAGTCCCACATGATTCTTAGGGTTTCTTCATTTTTTTTAATTCTTTTATCTGATATTTTTCAGCCATATTGATGTCAGTTCCCTTGTCCTCCATGTCCCCCACTCTGCATTCCGATTGCTCGAGTCTGCTCCTCTGACTTCCTATTGAGCTGTCTAATTCTGTAATTTTACTGTTTATCTTTTGGATTTCTGAATGCTGTCTCTATGGATTCTTTCAGCCTATTAATTTTTCCACTATGTTCTTGAATAATCTTTTTGATTTCTTCAACTGCTTTATCAGTGTGTTCCTTGGCTTTTTCTGTAGATTGCCTTATTTCATTTCTGAGGTCATCCCTGATGTCTTGAAGCATTCTGTAAATTAGTTTTTTATATTCTGCATCTGGCAATTCCAGGATTGTATCTTCACTTGGGAAAGATTTTGATTCTTTAGTTTGGGGAGTTGTAGAAGCAATCATGGTCTGCTTCTTTATGTGTTTTGATTTCGTCCACTGTCTCCGAGCCATCTATAAGATATTGTAGTGATTTATTTTGTATTTGCTCACTGAGTCTTATCTTGTTTTGTTTTCTTTCAATATACATAGATGGGCTACTAGAGTGCACTGTCTTGATTGTTGTAGCCCTTGAATCACTTATGTCGTATTACCAGCTGGTTTGGGCTGTTACCAGATATATAAGCCTAAGATTCCATTCACTATTATTGAGTAGAATCTGATTTGGGGTCATCAGGTGTGTGGTGCAGACTATCACATATTCACCTAGAGGAGTAGTGGTGATAGTAGTGTGCACCAGATTCTAATAGTAGCGGGTGTTCCCACTCCGGGGGGGGGGCAGGATGCTCACTGCTTTCCCCCAAGTGCCACCTAAAGCTCTTTGGTGGGTGGGCTCTACAGCTGTACCTTAGGCACCCAATGCAATACCTCTATAGATTGGTAGGCATCTCCCTCCTTAGAACCCTAAGCCAGGAGGCTAGGTGGACTGGGGGGAGATTCAGCCCTCAGTTCCCCGTTTTGTGGGTCAGTGAGGGCTCTATTGAATATGCAGAGATATCAGACCTGGGAAACTTGTCTTTCCAGTAATCCCCTAAAACAATTACAGTCAGATCCCTATCAGAATGTCCTTTGCATTATAATAGCCACCTTGTTCCCTGTAGGGAAGAAAGCCCAAGGCTGTGGATCTCATATGCTTGGCTGGAGCTGGTTCTGTATTTTTAGTCCAAATAGGGAAGGATTTTTGGTTCCAGAGTTTTTTGTAGCTACTTCTCTCAGGCCAGCAGAATGGGTTAGGAAAAGACCAAAAAAAAAAGAAAAAGAAAAGAAAAACCGCAGAGCACTTCACTCTCTGGCTCTCTGGCTCAGGAAATTCCAATGTTAATGAAGCCACCTGGGAAGGGGAGGGGAGGGTTCAGATAAATAGGAGAGAGTAGCACCCAGGAATATAGACAAAGTTACTTATCTTGTCTGGTGATGACTGATTTATCTGAGATTCCTGAGGGGTGTGTAGCCTGTGTGCTTTGGCTGGGTCGAGATTGCCCCTGAGGGTCAGGCCTGAGTCCTGTGCTTGTGCTCTCTCAGAAAAAAAAAAAAGCCGTGGTCAATTCCTCTGCTCCCAGTCCAAAGCCCAGTGCAAAGGTTCCCTGGCTGGGACGCCACACTCCAGGCTCCAAAATCAGTTGCTTCCTCCCAGTGACTTCTCCTCCTGTCAGCCGCTTCACTGCGCTGCCTGTGTGCACTGGCTGGGCTTCCCCCGAGGTCACTTCTGGGGGCTAGGGCTACATCCCGTCTTTGTGCCATCTCAGGATGCCGTGCTCAGCTCCCCTGTGCCGAGTCCAAAGCCCGGCACCAAGGTTTTCTGACTGGGACGCTGACTCCAGGCTCCGAAAGCACTAGTTGCTTCCCCGTGGTTGTTCGTTCTTAGTCTCTGTCACTCAGGTCAACTCTTTAGATCTCTGTTTGATGGTCAGGGTTTGTAGATTGTCATGTATGTGACCGATTCACTTGTTTTTCCGAGTCTTTGTTGCAAGAGGGATCCGAGGTAGCTTCTACCTAGTCAGCAACCTTGGCCTCGTCCCCCCCTCCCGAGCTTATTCTTATTGGCTTTCCTTTGTAGGTGACTTTTCATTTATTCCTCGCTGCTCTTATAATTTTATCTTTGGTTTTGGCAAGTTTGATTATAATACGTCTTGGTGACTTTCTTTTAACATCTACCTTATGTGGAGTTTGATGAGCATCTCAGATAGATATCTTCTCATCTTTCACAATATTAGGGAAGCTTTCTGCCAGCAAATCTTCAGCAATTTTCTCTGTATTTTCTGTTATCCCTCCCTGTTCTGGTACTCCAATCACTCATAGGTTGTTTCTCTTGAGAGAGTCCCACATGATTCTTAAGTTTTCTTAATTTTTAAAAATTCTTTTATCTGATTTTTCTTCAAATATATTAGTGTCAATTGATTTATCTTCATGTTCAGAAATAGATTTGACGCATTGAACACTAGTGAAGGCAGACCAGACGAGTTGTGGAAAGACAGCAAAGACATCATCTGTGAAGAAAGCAAGTGGTCACTGAAAAGACAGGAAAGAAAGAAAAGACCAAGATGGATGTCAGAGGAGACTTTGAAACTTGCTCTTGATTGTCGAGCAGATAAAGCAAAAGGAAGAATTGATGAAGTAAAAGAACTGAACAGAAGATTCCAGAGGGCCTCTCGAGAACACAACGTAAAGTATTATAATGACACGTGCAAAGAGCTGGAGATGGAAAACCAAAAGGGAAGAACACGCTCGGCGTTTCTCAAGCTGAAAGAACTGAAGAAAAGATTCAAGCCTCGAGTTGCAATAGTGAAGGTTTCCATGGGGAAAATATTAAATGACACAGGAGGTATCAAAACCAGATGGAAGGAATACACAGAGTCATTATACCAAAAAGAATTAGTCAATATTCAACCATTTTGAGAGGTGGCATATGATCAGGAACCAATGGTGCTGAAGGAAGAAGTCCAAGCTGCTCTGAAGGAATTGGTGAAAAACAAGTCTCCAGGAACTGGTGGAATATCAACTGAGATGTTTTGACAAACAGATGCAGCACTGGAGGTGCTCACTCGTCTATGCCAAGAAATATGGAAGACAGCTTCCAGGCCAACTGACTGGAAGAGGTACATATTTATGCCTATTCCCAAGAAAGGTGATCCAACAGAATGTGGAAATTATAGAACAATATCGTTAATATCACACACAAGCAAAATTTTACTGAAGATCATTCAAAAGCGGCTGCAGGAGTATATCGACAGAGAACTGCCAGAAATTCAGGCTGGTTTCAGAAGAGGACGTGGAACCAGGGATATCACTGCTGATGTCAGATGGATCCTGGCTGAAAGCAGAGAACACCAGAAGGATGTTTACCTGTGTTTTGTTGACTATGCAAAGGCATTCGACTGTGTGGATCATAACTATGGATAACACTGCAAAGAATGGGAATTCCAGAACACTTAATTGTGTTCATGAGGAACCTTTACATAGATCAAGAGGCAGTTGTTCAGACAGGACAAGGGGATACTGATTGGTTTAAAGTCGGGAAAGGTGTGCATCAGGGTTGTATTTTTTCACCATACCTATTTAATCTGTATGCTGAACAAATAATATGAGAAGCTGGACTACATGAAGAGGAATAGGGCATCAGGATTGGAGGAAGACTCATTAACAACCTGTGTTATGCAGATGACACAACCTTGCTTGCTGAAAGTGAAGGGGACTTGAAGCACTTACTAATGAAGGCCAAAAACCACAGCCTTCAGTATGGATTACACCTCAACATAAAGAAAACAAAAATCCTCACAACTGGACCAATGAGCAACATCATGATAAATGGAAAAGAGATTGAAGTTGTCAAGGATTTCATTTTACTTGGATCCACAATCAACAGCCATGGAAGCAGTAGTCAAGAAATCAAAAGACGCATTGCATTGGGCAAATCTGCTGCAAAGGACCTCTTCAAAGTGTTGAAGAGCAAAGATGTCACTCTGAAGACAAAGGTGCGCCTGACCCAAGCCACGGTACTTTCAATCACATCATATGCATGTGAAAACTGGACAATGAATAAGGAAGACTGAAGAAGAGATGACGCCTTTCAGTTGTGGTGTTGGCAAAGAATATTGAATATACCATGGATAGCCAAAAGAATGAACAAATCTGTCTTGGAAGAAGTAAGGCCAGAATGCTCCTTAGAGGCAAGGATGGCGAGACTGTGTCTTATATACTTTGGACATGTTGTCAGGAGGGATGAATCCCTGGAGAAGGACATCATGCTTGGCAGAGTACAGGGTCAGTGGAAAAGAGGAAGACCCTCAACAAGGTGGACTGACACAGTGGCTGCAACAATGAGCTCAAGCATAATAATGATTGTAAGGATGGTGCAGGACCGGGCAGTGTTTCATTCTGTTGTGCATAGGGTCGCTATGAGTCGGCACCAATTTGATGGCACCTAACAACAACTTGCTCAATTCTGCTCCTCTGACTTTCTATTGAGTTGTCTAATTCTGTAATTTTGTTAATCTGAATTTCTGATTGCTGCCTTATGGGTAGCTTGATTATTTTCGCCTTTGGAGCTCTGGTGTCCTGTCCCCAGGTGGCTAGAGCTGTTATCAAGTATATCAGTCTAGGAGTCCATTCAGTTCTCTTGTATGAATTCAGCTCAGATTTCCAGGTAGCTGATTGTCAAGTGTGTGATACAGGCTCTGTCCTACAGTCTTAGAGGGGCAGGGGTAATTGGTGTATATACCGGTATCTGATTGCAGCAGGGGTTCACGCTCTGAACAAGGCAGGGGGCTGAGAACCAAGCACCATGTGTCTCTGAAAAAAATGTGTCCTTGTTCCCTACAGCGTGCTGGTGGGTGGGTTCTGCAGATGGACCATGGGCACCCAAAGTTTTTGGTTGTAAGGACTGGGAAGTACCAGTTATCTTTGGACCCCTGTTGTGGGTGGCTGGGTGACCTGAGTGCAGCTACCAGTCCTTAGGTCCCCGATGTGGGTAGGTGAGGACCTTGTTTAATAGGCAAAGCAATGTCAAATGTCAAACACTCACCTCTCTACCGCACAGCTGAAATGGTTGGAGTTTGCCATCAAGGGTCTTTTCTCCCAAAATAGGCCCACACAGGTTCATGCAGAAGGGAAAGGTGCTCAAGGTCCACAGACAGTTTATGCCTAGACAGGAGCAACTTCTGTCCTGAGCGCCCCTGGTTATTGGAGCTAGCAAATTATCTTTTCCCCCCAATTGCAAATTTTTTCCTTCCCCAAGGCTGGGAGGATGGCTCTAGGTGCTCAACAGGGTGTATCTCAGGCCCAGGGATTCAGCCACTGAGGCCAGCTTGGGGGAGGTGGGCGTGGTAAAATATATGCAACTACATAGCTTTTGTCGAGAGTGCCATTCTCCTCAGGTTCCAGAGGTGTGAGGAGGCTGTGTGGCTGGCTGCTTCTCCTTGAGGAAGGTGTGACTGAACACTAGCACCAGCCCACCACCACCGCCGCTCTGGGAATTGTACCTGAGGGCTCCCCGCGATTCAGGTCCGGTAACTCCTCCCCACTTCTGAAAGGTCTCTTCCTCCCTCTGCCTCTCAGTTCATTGTCTATGCTTGCCTTTGATGCTTAGGTCTCCTAGCTTGTCACAAATATACTCGTTTCACTTGTTTTTTTTTTTGGGTCTTTATTGTAAAGAGGGCTCACTGGAAGCATCTGTCTATTCTGCCATCTTGGCTCTGCCTCCCTCCTTCACATAATCTTAATGTGGAATTTTCAGTCCTGGGTCAAGGTGCTGAGAATCTCCTATTCCTCTCTCCTAAACCTCAGAATTCATGTCTTACTGCTTACAAATTCAATAAAACAGAGAAAAACAAACACACAAGAACTCAAGAACATCTACCACATATGTATAACTTAAATATTGCAAACACACATGGCTCTGAATATACAAAACAATCTTAGAAATGAAGAAGAAAGCATGAGGCTCACACTTCAAGATTTAAAGCATCACTACAAACACAGCAAACAAAACAGTTTTGTACTGGCATTAGGATAGACATAGAGACCAAAAGAATAGGGTGTCCAGAAATGAATTCATACATTTTTTGCCCAATTTGTTTCAACAATTATGCCAAGTCCAATCAATAGGCAAAGAATTGTCTCTTCAACAGATGATGCTGAGACAACTGGATCTCCACATGGAAAAGCATGAAGTTGGACACATACTCTACATCATATACAAAAATTAACTCTAAAAGGATCGATGACCTTAATACAAGAGCTAAAACCATAAAACCCTCAGAAGTAAACATTGGGGTTACATTTTAGGATTTTTTTCCCCATATCTTCATAGATACAACACAGGAAACAATAGATAAATTTCTGTTGGTGAAAATATAAATCTTTTGTGCATCAGTGAGCACTACCAAGAAAGTGAAGACAACTACTGGTTGTGAGAACATACTCAGAATCTCTACTCTGCTAAAGGGTTTCATATCCAGAGATATAGAGTGCCTAGAGCTAAACACAAAAACACCAACAACCCAACTTAAAAAATGGACAAAAGATGTAAATGGGCATTATTCCAAAGAAAATATACAAATGGCCAGTAAGCACATGAAAAGATGTTCAACATTATCAGTCACTGGGGAAATGCAAATCAAAATGACAGAGAGGTATCACTCCTTTCCACTTCGATCGATATTGCCAGAATAAAAACAAACAAACAAACGAGGAAACAAAAAAGAGTTGGTGAGCATGTGGACCAACTGGGAGTATATTGCTACTGTGGATACGATGTGCAGCAGCCACTGTACGATACAGTTTGGTGGTTCCTCAAATAATTTAACATAGAATTATCGTATGACCCTGTAATTCCACTCCTAGGCATACACGCAAAAGAACTGAAAGTAAGAAAAAAACAGATACTTGGACACTCACGTTCATTGTAGCATTATTCGCTGAATCAAAAAGGTGGAAAGAACCGAAGTGTCCATCAAAAGATGAATGGATAAGCAAAACATGACAAGTAGGTACATGTAATATTATGCAGCCACAAAGAGCAGTGGAGTTCTGTTACTTGCAATAAAGGGATGAACCTTGAAAACATTGTACTGCATGAAATAACAACTATTACATGATCCCACTTACATGAAAATCTAAAACATGCAAAGATATACAGCAGATTAATGGCTAGGAGAGCTGAAGGCACAAAGCATAGCTAAAAACAAAGCAACAAGAAAAAGAATATTCAAAACCAAATGAAAAGAAACCTAGCAGGAATTATTAAATATTGTATTTAAAATATGTGGTATTTTACAATATAAAAGAAGGCCAACCACCATTCTGCCAACAAAAGAGTGTACTACAAAGTACGGTCGTCATATAAAGCAGACTGGCCAGGCTAGAAGGGATCCATTTGTAGTACAGAGAAGAAGTTACTTGATCATTCCAGAAAAAAGGTGTCAGTGCACTTTTGCACCATAGAATCCACCAAAAGGAAAGAGAGTCACCATAAGGCACAGAAGTCCTTGAGTGGGTACAAGAGAGGTAGGAGGCCTATATGGGGTCAACTGGGGTCCATCATGGTCACCTGACACCCTCTGGTGTGTCTGAAACTGCACAGGACATGGGGGAAAATAAAGAAGGTCAGATCACCCTATCAGAAAAACAGGATGCTGAGATGAGACTCACAGGACTGGTTTTCTGGATTTTAAGTATTAGGACCAGAGTATCATAGAACATCTTGGTCAATTGGCATGATATAGTTCACACAGTTATGTTTTACATCCTCATTTGCTGAGTCGTGTTTGTGGTTTTAAAAGCTTGTGAGTGGCCTTCTATGATACAACTATTGTTCTCTACTCATTTGCAGCAAAAGACAATGTAGGAAACCAAACACTCAAAGGCGAAACTTGCTACAAGACAAAGTCTACACAAACCTCGAGCTAATCTACCTTGAGGCCAGAAGAACTAGATGGTGCCCAGATACCACTACCATCCCTTGTGATCAGGGCCACAATAGATGGATTCTGATAGCATGGGAGATAAATGTGGCACAGAATTTCAAATTCATTTTTAAAAATGAGGGGGGAACCAAGATGGCTGACTAGGCAGAAGCTCCAGCTGACCCCTCTTGCAACAAAGACTCGGGAAAACAAGTGAAGGGATTACATACATGGCAATCTAGGAACCCTGACCATTAAACTCAGAACTAGGGAATTGACCTGAGTGACAGGGAAGTGAGAATCCACGTGCTGAAGCAGAGAGCACTCCTGTAGTCTGGCAAGCCAATCCCCAGCACTGAGCCCTCAGGGGAAGGAGAAACTGTGTGCTGTTAGACCAGTTCCAGAGCTGGGCAAGCCATGTCCCAGACCTGAACCCTTGTGGAGCCTTGGGACCAGAGCTGCGGAGATGATCCGGGATTCCTGAGACAAGGCAAGCAGTGATGCAGTACTAACCCCCTGGGCAATCTCCACAGGCACCCAGCCAGCACACGGCCTACACACCCCTCCGGAATCTCAGATAAACAGTCCTCACCAAACAAGATAAGTGAGTTTGTCTAATTTACTTTCTCATATCTATCTGATCCCTCCCCTCCCTGCCCCAGCTGGCTTCATTAACATTAGAATTCCCTGAGCCAGAGATTGAAGTGCTTTGCAGGGTTTTTTTTCTTCTTCTTCTTCTTCTTTTCTAACCCATTCTCCTGGGCTGGAAAAGCAGCAACTAACAATCAGGTGAAAAATCCTTTCCTGATTTCTCTAAACTGGAATAGCATTACAGAACCAGCACCATCCAGGCATAAGAGATCCAGAGTCTTTGGCTTTCACCCCTACCTGGAACCAGGTGGCCATTTTAATGCAAAGGCAATTCTTTTAGAGATCTGACTGTAATTGTTGTAGCTGAGCAGTGGGAAGGCAAGTTTTTGAGGTCTGGTACCACTCTACCTATTAAACAGAGACCTCACTGATCTGTGGCATGGAACTGAAGGCTGAGGCTCCATCCACACTACCTAACCACCTGCTAAAGTGGTCAGAGGATAGCAATGCCTACCAATTTTTAGAGGTACAAGCATTGGGTGCCTAAGGTACAGCTGCAGAGCCCACTCACCAGACCACTCTAGAGAACATAGGCACTCCTTCCACACTGGCACTTGGGGGAAGGCTGTCAGCACCCTTCCCTCCTCAGAGTGTGACCACCTGCCATTACTAGAAACTGGTGCATACAACCATCACCACTACTCCTCTAAGATAGCAGCACAGAGCCTACACCACACACTAGCTGACCACCTATCAGGACACCTGAGCAGATTCTATTCAAGAATAATGAATGGACACATAGGCTCATATACCGGGTAACAGCTCAAACCAGCTGGTAACAGGAATAAGCAATTCAAAGGCTCCAACAATTAAGTTAGCTCACTCTAGTAGCCCATCTGGGTGTATCAAAACAAAACAAAAGAAGATAAGACTCTATAAGCAAAGGCATTCGACTGTGTGGATCATAACAAACTATGGATAACACTGCAAGGAATGGGAATTCCAGAACACTTAATTGTGCTCATGAAGAACCTTTAAATAGATCAAGAGGCACTTGTTCAGACAGAACAAGGGGATACTGATTGGTTTAAAGTCAGGAAAGGTGTGCATCAGGGTTGTATTCTTTCACCATACCTATTTAATCTGTACACTGAACAAATAATATGAGAAGCTGGACTATATGAAGAGGAATAGGGCATCAGGATTGGAGGAAGACTCATTAACAACCTGTGTTATGCAGATGACACAACCTTGCTTGCTGAAAGTGAAGGGGACTTGAAGCACTTACTAATGAAGGCCAAAGACCACAGCCTTCAGTATGGATTACACCTCAGCATAAACTGGACCAATGAGCAACATCATGATAAATGGAGAAGAGATTGAAGTTGTCAAGGATTTCATTTTACTTGAATCCACAATCAACACCCATGGAAGCAGCAGTCAAGAAATCAAAAGACGCATTGCATTGGGCAAATCTGCTGCAAAGGACCTCTTCAAAGTGTTGAAGAGCAAAGATGTCACCCTGAAGACGAAGGTGCACCTGACCCAAGCCATGGTATTTTCAATCACATCATATGCATGTGAAAACTGGACAATGAATAAGGAAGACTGAAGAAGAGATGACGCCTTTGAATTGTGGTGTTGGCAAAGAATATTGAATATACCATGGATAGCCAAAAGAATGAACAAATCTGTCTTGGAAGAAGTAAGGCCAGAATGCTCCTTAGAGGCAAGGATGGAGAGACTGTGTCTTACATACTTTGGACATGTTGTCAGGAGGGATGAATCCCTGGAGAAGGACATCATGCTTGGCAGAGTACAGGGTCAGTGGAAAAAAGGAAGACCCTCAACAAGGTGGATTGACACAGTGGCTGCAACAATGAGCTCAAGCATAATAACGATTGTAAGGATGGCGCAGGACTGGGCAGTGTTTCGTTCTGTTGTGCATAGGGTTGCTATGAGTCAGAACTGACTCAAGGGTACCTAACAACAACAACAACAAGCAAATATAAAATAAATCATTACAATAACTTATAAATGGCTCAGAGACAGCAGTCAATATTAAATCACATAAAGAAGCAGACCATGTTTGCTTCTACAAACCGCCAAATCAAAGAATCAAAATCTTTCCCAAATGAAGATACATTCCTGGAATTGCCAGATGTAGAATATAAAAAAACAATACACAGAATACTTCAAGACATCAGGGATGACCTCAGAAATGAAATAAGGCAATCTACAGAAAAAGCCAAGGAACACACTGATAAAGCAGTTGAAGAAATCAAAAAGATTATTCGAGAACATAGTAAAAATATTAATAAGCTGCAAGAATGCATAGAGAGACAGCATTCAGAAATCCAAAAGTTTAACAATAAAATTACAGAATTGGACAACTCTATAGGGAATCAGAGGAGCAGAATCGAAGAATTAGAATGCAGAGTGGGGGAGTTGGAGGATAAGGCATCTGACACTAATATAGTTGAAGAAAAATCAGATAACAGAATTAAAAAAATGAAGAAACCCTAAGAATCATGTGGGACTCTATCAAGAAGAATAACTTGCGTGTGATTGGAGTTCAAGAAAAGGGAGGGATAACAGAAAATACAGAGAGAACAGTTGAAGATCTGTTGGCAGAAAACTTCCCTGGCATTGTGAAAGATGAAAGGATAGATATCCAAGATGCTCATTGAACTCCAAAGAAGACAGATCCCAAAAGAAAATCACCAAGACATATTATCATCAAACTTGCCAAAACCAAAGATAAAGAGAAAATTTTAAAAGCAGCCAGGGATAAACAAAAAGTCACATACAAAGGAGAATCAATAAAAATAAATTCAGACTACTTTGCAGAAACCATGCAGGCAAGAAGGCAATGGGATGACATATATAGAGCTATGAAAGAGGAACTTGCCAGCCAAGAATCATATATCCAGTAAAACTCTCTCTCAAATCAGAAGGTGAAATTAAGACATTTACAGATAAACAGAAGCTTAGATAATTTGCAAAAACCAAACCAAAGCCACAAGAATTACTAAAGAAAATTCTTTCGACAGAATATCAATAATATCAGATACCAACACAAGGTCACAAAAAAGAACATCCTGGTATCAACTCAGATAGGAAAATCACAAAAACAAAATAACATTAATTTTAAAAAATGCTCCAAACAGGGAATCATTGATGTCATTACGTAAAAGATTACAATAATAAAAAATAGGGACTAAATACAGGAGGCATAGATCTACCATATGGAGAGGAAACCAAGGCGATGTAGGATGATAAAAGCTAGGTTTTTACTCAGAGAAACAGGGGTAAATATTAAGGCAACCACAAACAGGTCTAACAATTCCATACATCAAAATAAAAACCAAGATAAACATAATGACTCAGCAAAAATAAATTCAACTACTATGAAAATGAGGAAAACACAATTTACAAAGAAAAACGTCTCAGCACAAAAAAAAGTAAGTGGAAAAATGAAATTGTAAACAACACACAAATAAAGGCATCAAAATGACGGCACTAAACTCACACTTGTCTATAATTATGCTGAATGTAAATGGACTAAAGTCACCATTAAAGAGACAGAGAGTGGCAGACTGGATAAAAAAAACACAATCCGTCTATATGCTGGCTACAAGAGACACACCTTAGAATTAAAGACACAAATAAACTAAAACTCAAAGGATGGAAAAAATATATCAAGCAAACAACAATCAAAAAAGACCAGGAGTGGCAATATTAATTTCTGACAAAATAGACTTTAAAGTTAAATCCACCACAAAGGATAAAGAAGGACACCACATAATGATTAAAGGGACAATTGACCAGGAAGATATAACCATATTAAATATTTATGCACCCAATGACAGGGCTGCAAGATACATAAAACAAACTCTAACAGAACTGAAAAGTGAGATAGGCACCTCCACAATTATAGTAGGAGGCTTCAACACACCACTTTCAGTGAAGAACAAAAACACAGAAGATCTAATTGGCACAATCACCCAATTGGACCTCATAGACTTATACAGAACACTCCACCCAACAGCTGCAAAGTATACTTTCTTTTCTAGTGCACGTGGAACATTCTCTAGAATAGACCACATATTAGGTCATAAAGCAAGCCTGTGCAGAATCCAAAACTTTGAAATATTACAAAGCATCTTCTCAGACCATAAGGCTATAAAAGTAGAAATCAATAACAGAAAAACCAGGGAAAAGAAAACAAATACTTGGAAACTGAACAATACCCTGCTCAAAAAAGACTGGGTTAAAGAAGATATTAAGGATGGAATAAAGAAATTCAGTAAATCCAATGAGAATGAAAACAGTTCCTATAAAAACCTTTGGGACCCAGCTAAAGCAGTGCTCAGAGGTCAATTTATATCAATAAATGCACGCATACAAAAAGAAGAAAGAGCCAAAATCAAAGAACTGTCCCTACAACTTGAACAAATAGAAAGAGAGCAAAGAAAGAAAAAGTCAGGCACCAGAAGAAAACAAATAATAAAAATTAGAGCAGAATTAAATGAATTAGAGAACAGAAAAACAATTGAAAGAGTTAACAAGCCCAAAAGCTGGTTCTTTGAAAAAATCAACAAAATTGATAAACCATTGGCCAGGCTGACTAAAGAAATACAGGAAAGGAAACAAATAACTCGAATAAGAATTGAGATGGACCATATCACAACAGATCCAACTGAAATTAAAAGAATCCTATCAGATTACTATGAAAAATTGTACTCCAATAAATTTGAAAACCTAGAAGAAATGGATGAATTCCTAGAAACACACTACTTATCTAAACTAACACAAACAGAAGTAGAACAATAGACCCATAACAAAAGAAAGAGATTGAAAAAGTAATAAAAAAAAACTCCCCCCCCCCCGCAAAAAAAAAGCCCTGGTCCTGATGGCTTCACTGCAGAGTTCTACCAAACTTTCAGAGAAGACTTAACACCACTACTACTAAAGGTATTTCAAAGCATAGAAAAGGACGGAATACTCTTTAACTTATTCTATGAAGCCAACACATCCCTGATACCAAAACCAGCTAAAGACAACACAAGAAAGAAAATTACAGACCTATATCCTTCATGAACATAGATGCAAAAATCCTCAACAAAATTCTAGCCAAGAGAATTCAACAACATATGAAAAAAATCCACCTCAACCAAGTAGGATTTATACCAGGTATGCAAGGATGGTTCAATATTAGAAAAAACAATTAATGTAATCCACCATATAAATAAAAGACAAGAACCACATGATTTTATCAATTGATGAAGAAAATTCATTTGATGAAGTCCAACACCCATTCATGATACAAACTCTCAACAAAATAGGAATAGAAGGAAAATTCCTCAACATAATAAAGGGCACTTATGCAAAACAAACAGCCAACATCATCCTTAATGGAGAGATTCTAAAAACATTCCCCTTAAGAATGGGAACCAGACAATGATGCCTCTTATCACCACTCTTATTCAACATTGCCCTGGAGGTTCTAGCCAGAGCAATTAGGCTGGATAAAGAAATAAAGGGCATCCAGATTGGTAAGGAAGAAGTAAAAGTATCTCTATTTGCAGATGACATGATCTTATACACAGAGAACCCTAAAGAATCCTCAAAAAAACTACTGAAACTAATAGAAGAGTTCATCAGAGTGTCAGGTTACAAAATAAACATACAAAAATCATTTGAAATCCTCTACGCCAACAAAAAGAACATCGAAGAGGAAATCACCAAATCAATTCCATTCACAGTAGCCCTGAAGAAGATAAAATACTTAGGAGTAAATCTAACCAGAGACGAAAAAACCTATACAAAGAAAACTACAAGGTACTACTACAAGAAACCAAAATGGACCTGTAAGTGCAAAAACATACCTTGCTCATGCATAGGAAGACTTAACATTGTAAAAATGTCTATTCTACCAGAAGCCATCTATATATACAATGAAATTCTGATCCAAATTCCAATGACATTTTTTAATGAGATGGAGAAACAAATCACCAATTCATATGGAAGGGAAAGGAGCCCCAGATAAGTAAAGCATTACTGGAAAAGAAAAACAAAGTGAGAGGCCTCACTGTTCCTGATTTTAGACCCTATTATACCACCACAGTAGTTAAAACAGGCTGGTATTGGAACAACAACAGACGCATAGACCAATGGAACAGAATTGAGAACTCAGGTATAAATCCATCCACATACAAACAGCTGATATTTGACAAAGGCCCGGTGTCAGTTAAATGGGGAAAAGATAGTCTTTTTAACAAATGGTGCTGGAATAACTGGATATCCACCTGAAAAAAAATGAAACAGGACCCATACCTCACTCATGCATAAAAAACTAACTCCAAATGGATCGAAGACCTAAACATAAAATCTAAAACGATAACGATCATGGAAGAAAAAATAGGGACAACATTAGGAGCTCTAATACATGACATAAATGGAATACAAAACATTATTAAAAATGCCAAAGAGAAAACAGATTAGTGGAAGCTAATAAAAATCGAATGGCTATGCTCATCTAGAGACTTCAACAAAAGAGTAAAAAGACCACCTACAGACTGGGAAAAAATTTTCAACTATGACATCTCCGACCAGCACCTGATCTCTAAAATCTACATGATTCTGCTAAAACTCAACCACAAAAAGAGAAACAACCCAATTAAAAATGGGAAAACGATATGAACAGACACTTTACTAAAGAAGACATTCGGTTGGCTAAAAGATACATGAGGAAGTGCTCTTGATCATTAGCTTTTAGAGAAATGCAAATCAAAACTACAATGAGATTCCATCTCACTCCAACAAGGCTGGCATTAATCCAAAAACACAAAATTATAAATGTTGGAGAGGCTGTGGAGAGACTGGAACACTTATACACTGCTGGTGGGAATGTGAAATGGTACAATCTCTTTGGAAATCAATTTGGCGCTTCCTTAAAAACCTAGAAATAGAAATATCATACGACCCAGCAATCCCACTTCTTGAAATATACCCTAGAGAAATAAGAGCCTTTACACAAACAGGTATATGCACACCCATGTTTATTGCAGCACCATTTACAATAGCAAAAAGATGGAAGCAACCAAGGTGCCCATCAACGGATGAATGGATAAATAAATTATGGTATATTCACGCAATGGAACACTACACATCGATAAAGAACAGTGATGAATCTGTGAAACATTTCATAACATGGAGGAACCTGGAAGACATTATGCTGACTGCAGTTAGTCAGTTGCAAAAGGACAAATATTGTTTAAGACTACTATTATAAGATCTTGAGAAACAGTTTAAGCTGAGAAGAATGCATTCTTTTGTGGTTATGAGATGGGGGAGGGAGGAAGGTAGGAGAGTGATATTTTCTAATTAGATAGTAGATAAGAACTACTTTAGGTGAAGGGAAGGACAACACTCAGTACAGGGGAGGTCAACACAACTGGACTAAACCAAAAGCAAAGAAGTTTCCTGAATAAACTGAATGCTTCAAAGGTTAGCGAAGCAGGGGCAGGGGTTTGGGGACCATGGTTTCAGGGGACATCTAAGTCAATTGGCATAATAAAATCTCTTAAGAAAACATTCTGCATCCCACTTTGAAGAGTGGCATCTGGGATCTTAAATGCTAGCAAGCAGCCATCTAAGATGCATCAATGAGTCTCAACCCATCTGGATCAGAGAAGAATGAAGAACACCAAGAACACAAGGTAATTACAAGCCCAAGAGACAGAAAGGGCTACATGAACCAGAGACTACATTATCCTAAGACCAAAAGATCTAGATGGTGCCCGGCCACAACTGATAACCGCCCTGACAGGGAACCCAGCGGAGGACCCCAGAGTGAGCAGGGGGACAGTGGGATGCAGACCCCAAATTCTCATAAAAAGATCAGACTTAATGGTCTGACTGAGACTAGAAGGACCCCGGTGGTCATGGCCCCCAGACCTTCTGTTGGCCCAGGACAGGAACCATTCCACAAGCCAGCTCGTCAGACATGGATTGGACTGAACGATGGGTAGTAGAGGGATGCTGGTGAGGAGTGAGCTACTTGGATCAGGTGGACACTTGAGACTATGTTGGCACCTCCTGACTGGAGGGGAGACGGGAGGGTAGAGGGGCTTAGAAGCTTACAAAATGGACACGAAAAAAGATAGTAGAAGGAGGGAGTGGGCTGTCTCATTAGGGGGAAGGGTAATTGGGAGTATCTTTTTTTTAAGCAAGGTGTACCAGAAACCCTGGTGAAGTAGTGGTTAAGTGCTACAGCTGCTAACCAAAAGGTCAGCGGGTCGAATCTGCCTAGGTGTTCCTTGGAAACTCTACGAGGCAGTTCTCCTTTGCCCTATAGGGTCCCTATGAGTCAGAATCGACTTGATGGCAGTGGGTTTGGTTTTGGTAGCAAGGTGTATATAAGTTTTTATGTAAGAGACTGACTTGATTTGTAAACTTTCACTTAAAGCAAAATAAAAATTATATAAAAAATATATATTTATCATCAAATACGAAAAAAAGGGGGAGGGCTTACTGGACTGGTTCACACTTGAGGACTCCCCAGAATCACTGCTTAGAGATACTCTTCAAACCTTGAACTGAAACTAATCCCAGTAGATAACTAATTAGTACCTCTCATAAGTAATGTGTCCCTTTAAAAAAAATCATCTATATGAGACCAAATGGTAAACGATTACTTTAAAACAAATATGAGAATGTAAGAGTCAGGGAAATTAGACTATTGGTAGTTTGCAATTGGCTATCTAGGATACAACTATTGGTCTCTACTCCTCCAGAACAAAAAAAGAAGGAAACCAAAGGCTCAAAGAAGAAACTAGTCTATCGGACAAATAGTCTACATGAACCATGACCTCATCTTCCTTGAAACCAAAAAATACTAAATGGTACCTGGCTACCACTACTGGCCATTCTGATCAGTGCCACAGTAGATGGACCCTGATAGTATGGGATAAAAATGTGGAACAGAACCTCAAGTTCATAGAAAACCAAACAAAAACTAGACTTACTTGACTGGTTGAAACTGCAGGACTACTGTCCTGAGATACTCTTTAAATCTTGAACTGAAACTAGACCCTGGAGGTTATCTTTTAGTAAATAATAGACAGGCTCCTAAAATAAAGAATACCACCCG
The DNA here is from genome assembly GCF_030014295.1 of Loxodonta africana. Classification (NCBI taxonomy): domain Eukaryota; kingdom Metazoa; phylum Chordata; class Mammalia; order Proboscidea; family Elephantidae; genus Loxodonta; species Loxodonta africana. The sequence goes on from NC_087351.1 coordinate 3,755,808, forward strand.
TGACTACTGTGTTCCTATAAAAAAAAATCATCTTTATGAGACCAAATAGTCAACAATTACTCTAAAAGAATGGTAGAATGCAAGGAGGCAGGGAAACTACATTAATGAACAGGGAACAACCGTAACAGAAATATTGAGAAAGTTCACAAATTATGAAGAATGTACCCAATGTCACTGAACAATCCGTGCAGAAATCGTTGAATGAGAACCTAAACTGCTATGTAAGCCTTCACTAAAAACATAATATTATACTAAAAAGAGTATTTTCTAATTTCCTTTGTGATTTCTTCTTTGAACCAAGAATTATTTAGAAGTACACTGCTTAATTTTCTACTATTTGGAAAATTTATAGATATTTTATTGTTATTAGTTTCTAATTTCATAGCATTGTGGTCAGATAACATACTCTACAATGCCGATCATCTTAAATGTATTGAAAGTTGTTTTAGGGCAGCAGCATAATGGTTAAGGGATGTGGCTCCTAAACAAAAGGTCAGCAGTTTGAATCCACCAGTTGCTCCATGGAAACTTCATGGGGCAGCTCTACTCTGTCCTATAGAGTCACTATGAATCAGAATCGACTCAACAGTATAAGGTACTTAAGGTGCCCTGGTGGTACAGTGGTTAAGCACTCAGCTGGTAACCAAAGGCTTGGAGGTTCGAATGCACCAGCCACTTTGTAGGAGAAAGATGTGGCAGTCTTCTTCCGTAAGACTACAGCCTTGGAAAACCTACAAGGCACTTATACCCAGTACTAGGGTCGCTATGAGTCGAAACTGACTCAATAGCAATGGGTATCTAAAGTCCTTAGGTGGCACAAGTGGTTTGCTTTTGTCTACTAACCTAAAGGTTGGTGGTTCAAACCTACCCAGTGGCAAAACAGAAGAAAGGCCTGGCAATCTGCTTCCATAAAGATTAGAGCCAAGAAACCCCTGTGAAACAGTTCTACTGTAACACATGGGGTCACCATCAGTTAGAATTGACTCAGGGACAATGGATTATATGGTCTAATTTGATGAATGTTGCATGTATACTTGCAAAGAATGGGACTCTGCAATGGTTAAGTGTATTATTTCCATAAATGGCATTTAGGTTAAGTTGGTTGATAATGCTGTTCAAATCTTTTATATCTTTACTGATTTGTCTATGAGTCCTATCAATTAAGTAAGGAAGAAGCATTAGTATCTCTTTTTCTTTGAGTTTCTACAATTTGGATATGATATGCCTGGGTGCAGATTTTTTTTTTTTTTTTAACTTTTATTGAGCTTCAAGTGAACGTTTACAAATCAAGTCAGTCTGTCACATATAAGTTTACATACATCTTACTCCGTACTCCCACTTGCTCTCCCCCTAATGAGTCAGCCCTTCCAGTCTCTCCTTTCGTGACAATGTTGCCAGCTTCCCACTCTCTCTATCCTCCCATCCCCCCTCCAGACATGAGATGCCAACACAATCTCAAGTGTCCACCTGATATAATTAGCTCACTCTTCATCAGCATCTCTCTCCCACCCACTGTCCAGTTCCTTTCATGTCTGATGAGTTGTCTTCGGGGATGGTTCCTGTCCTGTGCCTGGGGACCATGGCCACCGGGATTCCTCTAGTCTAAGTCGGACCATTAAGTATGGTCTTTTTATGAGAATTTGGGATCTGCATCCCACTGATCTCCTGCTCCCTCAGGGGTTCTCTGTTGTGCTCCGTCAGGGCAGTCATTGGTTGTGGCCGGGCACCAAGTGGTTCTCCTGGTCTCAGGATGATGTAGGTCTCTAGTTTATGTGGTCCCTTCTGTCTCTTGGGCTCTTAGTTGTCGTGTGACATTGGTGTTCTTCATTCTCCTTTGCTCCGGATGGGTTGAGACCAATTGATGCATCTTAGATGGCCGCTTGTTAGCATTTAAGACCCCAGATGCCAAATTTCAAAGTGGGATGCAGAATGTTTTCATAATAGAATTATTTTGCCAATTGACTTAGAAGTCCCCTTAAACCATGGTCCCCAAACCCCCGCCCTTGCTCCTCTGCCCTTTGAAGCATTCATTTTATCCCGGAAACTTCTTTGCTTTTGGTCCAGTCCAATTGAGCTGACCTTCCATGTATTGAGTGTTGTCTTTCCCTTCACCTAAAGCAGTTCTTATCTACTAATTAATCAATAAAAAAAACCTCTCCCTCCCTCGTAACCACAAAAGTATGTATTCTTCTCAGTTTTTACTATTTCTCAAGATCTTATAATAGTGGTCTTATACAATATTTGTCCTTTTGCCTCTGACTACTTTCGCTCAGCATACTGCCTTCCAGGTTCCTCCATGTTATGAAATGTTTCACAGATTTGTCACTGTTCTTTATTGATGCGTAGTATTCCACTGTGTGAATATACCACAATTTATTTACCCATTCATCCGTTGATGGACACCTTGGTTCCTTCCAGCTTTTTGCTATTGTAAACAGAGCTGCAATAAACATGGGTGTGCATATATCTGTTTGTGTGAAGGCTCTTGTATCTCTAGGGTATATTCCGAGGAGTGGGATTTCTGGGTTGTATGGTAGTTCTATTTCTAACTGTTTAAGATAACGCCAGATAGATTTCCAAAGTGGTTGTACCATTTTACATTCCCACCAGCAGTGTATAAGAGTTCCAATCTCTCCGCAGCCTCTCCAACATTTATTGTTTTCTGTTTTTTGGATTAATGCCAGCCTTATTGGAGTGAGATGGAATCTTATTGTAGTTTTAATTTGCATTTCTCTAATGGCTAATGATCGAGAGCATTTTCTCATGTATCTGTTGGCTGCCTGAATATCTTCTTTAGTGAAGTGTGTGTTCATATCCTTTGCCCACTTCTTGATTGGGTTGTTTGTCTTTTTTTGGTTGAGTTTTGACAGAATCATGTAGATTTTAGAGATCAGGCACTGGTCGGAGATGTCATAGCTGAAAATTCTTTCCCAGTCTGTAGGTGGTCTTTTTACTCTTTTGGTGAAGTCTTTAGATGAGCATAGGTGTTTGATTTTTAGGAGCTCCCAGTTATCGGGTTTCTCTTCGTCATTTCTGGTAATGTTTTGTATTCTCTTTATGCCTTGTATTAGGGCTCCTAGGGTTGTCCCTATTTTTTCTTCCATGATCTTTATCGTTTTAGTCTTTATGTTTAGGTCTTTGATCCACTTGAAGTTCGTTTTTGTGCATGGTGTGAGGTATGGGTCCTGTTTCATTTTTTTGCAAATGGATATCCAGTTATGCCAGCACCATTTGTTAAAAAGACTATCTTTTCCCCAATTAACTGACACTGGTCCTTTGTCAAATATCAGCTGCTCATGCGTGCATGGATTTATATCTGGGTTCTCAATTCTGTTCCATTGGTCTATGTGCCTGTTCTTGTACCAGTACCAGGCTGTTTTGACTACTGTGGCTGTATAATAGCTTCTGAAATCAGGTAGAGTGAGGCCTCCCACTTTCTTCTTCTTTTTCAGTAATGCTTTGCTTATCTGAGGCTTCTTTCCCTTCCATATGAAATTGGTGATTTGTTTCTCTATCACCTTAAAATATGACATTGGAATTTGGATCGGAAGTGCATTGTATGTATAGATGGCTTTTGGTAGAATAGACATTTTTACTATGTTAAGTCTTCCTATCCATGAGCAAGGTATGTTTTTCCACTTAAGTATGTCCTTTTGAATTTCTTGTAGTAGAGCTTTGTAGTTTTCTTTGTATAGGTCTTTTTTATCCTTGGTAAGATTTATTCCTAAGTATTTTATCTTCTTGGCGGCTACTGTGAATGGTATTGATTTGGTTATTTCCTCTTCGGTGTTCTTTTTGTTGATGTAGAGGAATCCAAGTGATTTTTGTATGTTTATTTTACAACCTGAGACTCTGCCAAACTCTTCTATTAGTTTCAATAGTTTTCTGGAGGATTCCTTAGGGTTTTCTGTGTATAAGATCATGTCATCTGCAAATACAGATAATTTTATTTCCTCCTTGCCAATCCAGCTGCCTTTTATTTCTTTGTCGAGCCTAATTGCCCTGGCTAGGACTTCTAGCATGATGTTGAACAAGAGCGGTGATAAAGGGCATCCTTGTCTGGTTCCCGTTCTCAAGGGAGATGCTTTCAGGTTCTCTCCATTTAGAGTGATATTGGCTGTTGGCTTTCCATAGACGCCCTTTATTATGTTGAGGAATTTTCCTTCAATTCCTATTTTGGTGAGAGTTATTTTGGTGTTGGACTTTGTCAAATGCCTTTTCTGCATCAATTGATAAGATCATGTGGTTTTAGTCTTTTGTTTTATTTATGTGATGGTTTACATTAATAGTTTTTCTGATATTAAACCAGCCTTGCATACCTGGTATAAATCCCACTTGATCAGGGTGAATTATTTTTTTGATATGTTGTTGTATTCTATTGGCTAGAATTTTATTGAGGATTTTTGCATCTATGTTCATGAGGGGTATAGGTTTGTAATTTTCTTTTTTTGTAATGTCTTTACCTTTTTTTGGTATCAGGGAGATGGTGGCTTCATAGAATGAGTTGGGTAGTATTCCGTCGTTTTCTATGTTTTGAAATACCTTCAGTAGTAGTGGTGTTAACTCTTCTCTGAAAGTTTGGTAGAACTCTGCAGTGAAGCCGTCCGGGCCAGGGCTTTTTTTTGTTGGGAGTTTTTTGATTACCGTTTCAATCTCTTTTTCTGTTATGGGTCTATTTAGTTGTTCTACTTCTGAATGTGTTAGTTTAGGTAGGTAGTGTTTTTCCAGGAATTCATCCATTTCTTCTAGGTTTGCAAATTTGTTAGATTACAATTTTTCGTAATAATCTGATATGATTCTTTTAATTTCAGTTGGTTCTGTTGTGATGTGGTCCTTCTTGTTTCTTTTTCGGGTTATTTGTTTCCTTTCCTGTATTTCTTTAGTCAGTCTAGCCAATGGTTTATTAATTTTGTTAATTTTTTCAAAGAACCAGCTTTTGGCTTTGTTAATTCTTTCAATTGTTTTTCTGTTCTCTAATTCATTTAGTTCAGCTCTAATTTTTATTATTTGTTTTCTTCTGGTGGCTGATGGATTCTTTTGTTGCTCACTTTCTATTTGTTCAAGTTGTAGGGACAGTTCTCTGATTTTGGCTCTTTCTTCTTTTTGTATGTGTGCATTTATCGATATAAATTGGCCTCTGAGCACTGCTTTTGCTGTGTCCCAGAGGTTTTGATAGGAAGTATTTTCATTCTCGTTGCATTCTATGAATTTCCTTACTCCCTCCTTAATGTCTTGTATAACGCAGTCTTTTTTCAGGACGCTATTGTTCAGTTTCCAAGTATTTGATTTCTTTTCCCTAGTTTTTCTGTTATTGATTTCTAGTTTTATTGCCTTGTGGTCTGAGAAGATGCTTTGTAATATTTCGATGTTTTGGACTCTGCAAAGGTTTGTTTTATGACCTAATATGTGGTCTCTTCTAGAGAATGTTCCGTGTGCGCTAGAAAAAAACTATACTTTGCAGCAGTTGGGTGGAGAGTTCTGTATAAGTCAATGAGGTCAAGTTGGTTGATTGTTGTAATTAGGTCTTCTGTGTCTCTGTTGAGCTTCTTACTGGATGTTCTGTCCTTCTCCGAAAGTGCTGTGTTGAAGTCTCCTACTATAATTGTGGAGGTGTCTATCTCACTTTTCAATTCTGTTAAAATTTGATTTATGTATCTTGCAACCCTGTCATTGGGTGCATAAATATTTAATATGGTTATGTCTTCCTGATCAATTGTCCCTTTTATCATTATGTAGTGTCCTTCTTTATCCTTTGTGGTGGATTTAAGTCTAAAGTCTATTTTGTCAGAAATTAATATTGCTACTCCTCTTCTTTTTTGCTTATTGTTTGCTTGATATATTGTTTTCCATCCTTTGAGTTTTAGTTTGTTTGTGTCTGTAAGTCTAAGGTGTGTATAGGCAGCATATAGATGGATCGTGTTTCTTTATCCAGTCTGAGACTCTCTGTCTCTTAATTTGTGCATTTAGTCCATTTACATTCAGCGTAATTATAGATAAATAAGTGTTTAGTGTTGTCATTTTGATGCCTTTTTATGTGTGTTGTTGACAATTTCATTTTTCCACATACTTTTTTGTGCTGAGACATTTTTCTTAGTAAATTGCGAGATCCTCATTTTCGTAGTGTTTGACTTTGTTTGTTGAGTCGTTACGTTTTTCTTGGCTTTTATCTTGAGTTATGGAGTTGTTATACCTCTTTGTGGTTACCTTATTTACCCCTATTTTTCTAACTAAAAACCTAACTTGTGTTGTTCTATATCGCCTTGTATCACTCCCCATATGGCAGTTCTATGCCTCCTGTATTTAACCCTTCTTTTTGATTATTGTGATTTTTTACATATTGACTTCAATGATTCCCTGTTATGAGTATTTTTTTTAATTAGTCTTAATTTGTTTTTGTGAGTTCCTCATTTGAGTTGATATCAGGATGTTCTGTTTTGTGACCTTGTGTTGTGGTGGTATCTGATATTATTGGTTTTCTGACCAAACAATATCCTTTAGTACTTCTTGTAGCTTTGGTTTGGTTTTTGCAAATTCTCTAAGCTTGTGTTTATCTGTTAATATCTTAATTTTGCCTTCATATTTCAGAGAGAGTTTTGCTGGATATATGATCCTTGGCTGGCAGTTTTTCTCCTTCAGTGCTCTGTATATGTCGTCCCGTTCCCTTCTTGCCTGCATGGTTTCTGCTGAGTAGTCTGAACTTATTCTTATTGATTCTCCCTTGAAGGAAACCTTTCTTTTCTCCCTGGCTGCTTTTAAAATTTTCTGTTTATCTTTGGTTTTGGCGAGTTTGATGATAATATGTCTTGGTGTTTTTCTTTTTGGATCCATCTTAAATGGGGTTCGATGAGCATCTTGGATAGATATCCTTTCGTCTTTCATGATGTCAGGGAAGTTTTCTGTCAGGAGTTCTTCAACTATTTTCTCTGTGTTTTCTGTCCTCCCTCCCTGTTCTGGGACTCCAATGACACGCAAGTTATCCTTCTTGATAGAGTCCCACATGATCCTTAGGGTTTCTTCATTTTTTTAAATTCTTTTATCTGATTTTTTTTCAGCTATGTTGGTGTTAATTCCCTGGTCCTCCAGATGTCCCAGTCTGCATTCTAATTGCTCGAGTCTGCTCCTCTGACTTCCTATTGTGTTGTCTAATTCTGTAATTTTATTGTTAATCTTTTGGATTTCTACATGCTTTCTCTCTATGGATTCTTGCAACTTATTAATTTTTCCACTATGTTCTTGAATAATCTTTTTGAGTTCTTCAACTGTTTTATCAGTGTGTTCCTTGGCTTTTTCTGCAGTTTGCCTTATTTCATTTCTGATGTCTTCAAGCATTCTGTAAATTAGTTTTTTATATTCTGTATCTGATAATTCCAGGATCGTATCTTCATTTGGGAAAGATTTTGATTCTTTTGTTTGGGGGGTTGTAGAAGCTGTCATGGTCTGCTTCTTTATGTGGTTTGATATGGACTTCTGTCTCCGAGCCATCACTGGGAAACTAGTTTTTCCAGAAAATCCGCTAAAAAAAATGCAGTCAGATCCCTATCAGAATTGCCTTTGGGTTATAACCGCCACCTTGTTCCCTGTAAGGATGAAAGTCTGAGATTTGGATTATATGTGCTTGGCTGTACCTGGTTCTGTGTTTTTAGTCCAATTAGGGGTGGATTTTTGGTCCCTGGGTTTTTTTTTTCTTTTTTTCCTTCTCTCAGGCCTAAAGAGTGGGTTAGGAAAAGACCAAAAGAAAAAAAAAGGGGGGAAAGGAAAGCCGCCACGCAGCCAGAGCCGTTCTCCCTCTGGCTCAGGCAATTCCAATGTTAATGAAGCCGCCTGGGAAGGGTGGGGGAGGGATCAGAGAGATGGGAGAGTAGCACCTCAGAATATAGCCAGAGTTGCTTGTCTTGCTTGGAATGACTATTATATACCTGAGATTCCCGCAGGGTGTGTCGCCTATGTGTGCTGGCTGTGTGGAGATTGCCCCCGGGGGTCTGGCCCTCTGAAGCCACCCGCTGCCAGTCTAAATCCTAGCGTGAAGGTTCCCCTGCTGGGACGCTTTTCTCCTGGCTCCAAAATCAGTCGCTCCCTCCCGGGGACTTCTCGTCCCGCCAGCCGCGTTGCCGCGCCGCCTCCGCGGACTGGCTGGGCCCCCTCCCGGGCTTAGTTCAGGGGAGTGGAGCAGCTCTCCGTGCTTGTGCCGTGCCAGCGCCCAGTCAAAATCCCAGCGGGACGGTACCCCGGCTGGTACGCTGCTCTCCCAGCTCCAAGACCTGTCACTGCCTCCCGGGGACTTCTCCCACCGACTGCGTCGTCACGCAGATTTTTTCATATATATTTTGCTTGGTCGCTATGAGTTGGAATTGACCCGATGGAAACTGGCTTTGGTTTTGAATCTATCTTGCTTGGTGTTTTCTGGGCCTCCTGGATTTGTAGTTTGGTGTCTGTCAACAATTTTGGAAAATTCTCAGCCTTTACTGCTTCAGATCTTCTGTTTCTTTCTCTTTCATCTCCTCCTAGTATTCCCATTATGCATATGTTACATGTTTTGTAATTGCCCCACAGTCCTTGGATAGTCTCTTTTTTATCTCCAATCTTTTTTTCTCTTTGATTTTCAGTTTGAGAAGTTTCTACTGAAGTATCTTCAAGCTCATTGATTCCTCCCTCAGCTATTTGCAGTCTCCTAGTAGGCCCATCAAATACCTTATTCATTTCTGTTGCAAATTTTGATTTCTCGCATTTCCTTATAGTTCACAATGTTTTTGGTTACACTACTCATCTGTTCTTGCATGTTGCTCACTTTTTCCATTACAGCCCTTAACATATTAATCTTAGTTATTTGAAATCCCCAGTCTGATAATTCTAACACCTCTGGCATTATCTGAGTCTGCTTGTGATACCTGCCCTTTCTCTTCAGATTGTTTTTAGCTTTATAGTATGCCTTGTAATTTTCTGTTGAAAGCCAGGCACGATGTATAGGTAAAAGGAACTGGTAGTCTTTTGGATGTAAAGTTCTGTTAATGTTCATGCGGAGGTAAGGTGCGGGGGAAGGGAATGCTTGTATGAAATATAGGGCATATTGTGTCACGCTTCTACTTAAACCCTGCCTTTTCTCTCAAAGGCAAAGTCAAAGTCCTTTAAGTGGGGAACAAGTCCTACATGATCTGGCTTCCATTACTACTTTGGTCACACCTCCTACTGTGTTCCCCCCTTGCTCCATTTCAGCCTCACTGGTTTCCTTGCTCTTTCTCCAATATATCAGGCATGTTCTTGCCTCAGGCCCTCTCCTGAAATGGTCTTCCTTCAGGCATTCCCACGGCTTGTGCTCGACTGAAATGTTACCTTATCATAGACACCTTCCTTTCCACCCTACATTAAAAGCAATCCTTCCTTTCCCCATCTACTTTCTCACCCTCTCCTAGAATTCCCTTTCCTCTTATGCAGCTTTGTGTTTTTCTCCAAAGCACATTTCACCATCTTATTTGTCTGTTTATTTATTATCTGTCTTCCTGACAATAGGATGTATGTTCCATGAGGGCAGAGTCTTGCTGTTTGTCACTGACTGCTGGATACCCACTGCCTAGAACACTGCCCGGTAGATAGTAGTATGCAATAAACATTTGTTGGATAGAATACTGAAGAACAGACTAATCAATGGAAAGATGTAATTATTGGGCAGCACTGAGAACTGGAAAACCTGGTTTTCAGCCTTGATTCTGACTCCACAAAGACCTCCCCAATGACTTCTCCTCTCTGCTTCCCTAGACCTCCTTGCTCCAGCCCCATCTCTTTCATACCCTTTCCAGCTTTCCACGCGATGCTGGAAGTGGCAGTGGCTGAAGCAGACGGTCTACTGGGCACAGGTAGGACACAAAGTGATGGTGCAAGGGCAGGGAAGGCAGTTGTGATAGCTTATCTGTATCCATATCTTAACTTTGGTTGTCTGCACTGAAAAAGAGCCACATAAATACTGTAGGATGCCACTAGACAACATAATAGAGAATTTGCCATAAAATAAGGAAGAGTTTGCTGACTCAGCTGATAAGACATTGAGACTCTTCATCTTGGAGTTGTCCACTCATCCAGGCACTGGGCACAATCTTTAATTTGGAAAGAGGCCATGCTGTAAAAGATCCAACTTTGGAAACAGATTGTTTGGGCTCAGATCCTGACTCTGTCACTTACCAACTAGGACATCTTGGAAATTGTGTTCTTAAACTGGGTCAGTTAAACAGGCATAATAATATCAATCACACACAGATTTTGGAAGGATTAAATAAACGTGAAGTGTTAAGCACAGAAATTAACTTGTATTGCCCTATATCGCCTTGTAACCCTCTCCATATGGCAGTTCTATGCCACCTGTATTTAGTCTCTCTTTTTGATTATTGTGATCTTTTACATATTGACTTCAATGATTCCCTGTTTTGAGCATTTTTTAAAATTAATCTTAATTTGTTTTTGTGATTTCCCCATTTGAGTTGCTATCAGTATGCTCTGTTCTGTGACCTTGTGTTGTGCTGATATCTGATATTATTGGTTTTCTGACCAATTTCCTTTAGCGTTTCTTGTAGCTTTGGTTTGGTTTTTGCAAATTCTCTAAGCTTGTGTTTATCTGTAAATATCTTAATTTTGCCTTCATATTTGAGAGAGAGTTTTGCTGGATATATGATCCTTGGCTGGCAATTTTTCTCCTTCAGTGCTCTGTATATGTCATTCCATTGCCTTCTTGCCTGCATGGTTTCTGCTGAGTAGTCTGAACTTATTCTTATTGATTCTCCCTTGTAGGAGACCTTTCTTTTCTCCCTGGCTGCTTTTTAAATTTTCTCTTTATCTTTGGTTTTGGCAAGTTTGATGATAACATGTCTTGGTGATTTTCTTTTTGGATCAATCTTAAATGGGGTTCAATGAGTATCTTGGATAGATATCCTTTCGTCTTTCATGATGTCAGGGAAGTTTTCTGTCAGCAGATCTTCAACTATTCTCTCTGTGTTTTCTGTTGTCCCTCCCTGTTCTGGTACTCCAATCACACTCAAGTTATCCTTCTTGATAGAGTCCCACATGATTCTTAGGGTTTCTTCATTTTTTAAAATTCTTTTATCTGATTTTTTTTCAGCTATGTTGGTGTTAATTCCCTGGTCCTCCAGATTTCCCAGTCTGCATTCTAATTGCTCGAGTCTGCTCCTCTGACTTCCTATTGCGTTGTCTAATTCTGTAATTTTATTGTTAATCTTTTGGATTTCTGAATGCTGTCTCGCTATGGATTCTTGCAACTAATTAATTTTTCCACTATGGTCTTGAATAATCTTTTTGAGTTCTTCAACTGTTTTATCAGTGTGTTCCTCGGCTTTTTCTGCAGATTGCCTTATTTCATTTCTGAGGTCATCCCTGATGTCTTGAAGCATTCTGTAAATTAGTTTTTTATATTCTGTATCTGATAATTCCAGGATTGTATCTTCATCTGGGAAAGATTTTGATTCTTTTGTTTGGGGGGCTGTAGAAGCAGTCATGGGCTGCTTCTTTATGTGGTTGGATATCGACTGCTGTCTCCGAGCCATCACTAAGATATTGTAGTGATTTATTCTATATTTGCTCACTGAGTCTTACCTTGTTTTGTTTTCTTTCAATATATGTGGAGGGGCTACTAGATTGTGCTGTCTTGATTGTTGTAGCCTTTGACTTACTTATGACCCATTACCAGCTGGTTTGGGCTGTTACCAGATATATATGCCCGAGTCCATTCACTATTCTTGAGTAGAATCTGATTTTGGGTCATCAAGTGTGTGATGCACCCTATCACCTATCCACCTTGAGAAGTAGTGGTGATAGTTGTGTGTACCAGATTCTAGTAGCAGCTGGGGTTCACATTCTGGGGTGGCAGGATGCTGACAGGCTTCCCCCCAAGTGTCAGTGAGGTAAGTGTGTCTCTATTCCTACAGCACCTTGGTGGGAGGGCTCTACAGCTGTACCTTAGGCCCCCAATGCAAGTACCTCTACAGATTGGTAGGTGTCACCCTCCTTAGGCCCCTAAGGCAGGAGGCTAGGTGGTCTGGGGGCAGCTTCAGCCCTCAGTTCCCTGTTGTGGGTCAGTGAGGGCTCTGTTGAGTATGCAAAGATATCAGACCTGGGAAACTTGTGTTTCCAGTAAATCCGCTAAAAAAAAATGCAGTCAGATCCCTATCAGAAATGTCTTTGCATTATAATAGCCACCTTGTTCCCTGTAGGGATGAAAGCCGGAGACTGTGGATCACATATGCTTGGCTGGAGCTGGTTCTGTGTTTTTAGTTCAATTTGAGAAGGATTTTTGGTCTCTGGGTTTTTTGTGGTTGCTTCTCTCAGGCCAGAAGAATGGGTTAGGAAAAGACCAAAAAAAAAAAGGGAAAAGAAAAACCGTGGAGCAGTTCTCCCTCTGGCTCAGGAAATTCCAATGTTAATGAAGCCGCCTGGGAAGTGGAGGGGACGGTTCAGAAAAACAGGAGAGAGTAACACC